>NW_015624871.1:205703-249626 GCF_001515625.1 Sinocyclocheilus rhinocerous
GGATGCACGATATTATCGGACTGATATCGGAATCGGCCGATAATGGCTTTAAATGTAAATATCGGCATCGGCCCCATATGAAAAATTATGCCGATATGTCTTGCCCATAAGAGGAATATGTTAACTCACATGTGCTCAGGGTGTGCTAGCGATTAGATCACATCAGAAGTGTGACTCATTCTGGAAGCAAAGTTTTGCCTGAATGGCAATTAGATTCACTGCTTTGGATCGCTGCATTTAAACTGAGAATGTAAGTACAGAATGACGCGTTCAGTGTATGATAGAGTAAACAATAATAGCACGTGCAGCGGCAGCAGCTTCCCCCGGGTCCTAATGCCCGTTCGGTAAGGAGTTTTAATTCCGTATGGGGTGCTGTTGGCCTACTTTTAATAAAATGCACACATAAATACACAAATAACATTTAGACTATGTTTCTGATTAAATAAACCAGTAATTGATGTCACATGAATAAAAAATAAAAAAATCACAAACATGACACTTTTAAATTAAATAATTTTATATATACTGATTTATTCATTAATGTGTTATATGTTATTTTTTAAACAAATTATGAGCTCTAAAAGATTTTCAGAATTTGTACAACTCTTTTGCTTTAGACCATCTACAAATGTTAAATCTTAAAATAAAATGTTAAGGTTACTACTGCATCTTTCTGAAAAAACATGCAGCGATTGATACACAGTTTATTTATAGTTCTTTTCAAAGCTTCAATGCACTGTCATTATAAAATAACTTCATTATCGTTTATTTAATTCTAACAAACAAGCTCTTAACAACTTAAAAAATAAGTTCTTGTAAACAAAACAAAATTAAAAAATAATCTGCTACACTTGGTGTTGTTTCCAAACAAAAGGAAATATATCGGTATCGGCATCGGCTATCGGTCAAAATGAGTTGAAAAATATCAGCATATCGGATATCGGCAAAAATCCAATATCGTGCATCCCTAGTAATTTTTATTTTTAGGATAAAGTACTCTTTTAGAATGCCATGACCATTCATGAAAGCAGACAGACTAACTATAACCTTGAAAAGCTAAAGCAGGGATGCACCGAATGTTCGGCAACCGAAATTATTAGGCCGAATAACCGAAAAGACCGAATAAATTGTACTGAACAATGATATGACATGATCAAATAGCAACCAGCGCAGAGTGAGAGGCGCGCACTCTTTATTATGCAGCACACACGTCAGCAGTGTGGTGGCCCAGTGTTTAATTTTGTTCGGTTTCGCTTCGGCCAAGAATTTTCATTTCGGTGCATCCCTAAGCTAAAGCATTCTGGAAAACAACTAAATAACATTACTTGATCTTTCAGTGCGATTACTGAACTGGTATTATGCACAAACCTACATTTTGCAGGTTTTTATGACTCATTAAAAGTAGGGCTGCACGATTAATCGAATGCGATTGTCATGCGCATCTTGTCAGTAAAGCCGGTTCTGTAATCAGTAGTAAATCTCCATCAGCTCCCAGATGGAGCAGCATTTACTACACAGAGCCGTATAAAGTGCTTGCAGGAGTAAACAGATCTACTCGAGATCTGGAGCTCATT
The DNA here is from genome assembly GCF_001515625.1 of Sinocyclocheilus rhinocerous. Lineage (NCBI taxonomy): Eukaryota > Metazoa > Chordata > Actinopteri > Cypriniformes > Cyprinidae > Sinocyclocheilus > Sinocyclocheilus rhinocerous. The sequence goes on from NW_015624871.1 coordinate 207,278, forward strand.
GACAAATATCTTATATCGTAAGATGCGCTCCCTTTACACAGAGTGCGCGTAATCGCGAAATCGAAAGTGAAAAGCGCGAGCGCTCATTCAAAAGAGATTTAAATACTCCCCATTGATAGCGGCTCCCTGATACGCGAAAATTATATGTAATATTAGAATCTTTGAGGGAGCGGACGGGACTGGACAAAACTTGCAGGAGCGGAACACACGCGTTGTCACTGTTTAAGTTCAGAGATAAGCAGTCGAGATATAAACTCAAAACGAAACAACTGCCATGAATCTGTCATGAATCTGCCATGAATTCCAAAATATCGCAATACTCACGTGTATCGATATTTTCTTACACCCCTAGTTTATTAGTAACGCTGAATCAATGAAAGCAGTTAAATCTTCTGTTTATTCAGCAACCGCTGTAGGGATTTCCTGATTTCTTCTGCAGGGCGTATTTGGAGTTTCCGCGCGAGAGCGCCCTCTAGCCTTCGGATGGAGATTTACTACTGATCACAGAACCGTGCTTCACTGAAATATACGCATGACAATCGCAGCTTCTGCCTAATCGCGAATTATCGCCTTTGCGATTTAATTTCGATTAATCGTGCAGCCCTACTTAGAAGTCCAACCAACTCAACATTCAACACAGACCTGTGCTATTATTTGTTCTCACAACACAATTTAAAAAAACAAACCCAAATTACAGTTCTGTCAAGTCATAAAGCATTCAGTTCCAATGTTATTCCAATGTCCAATGCCATTACACTGAAACACACACATTCACTTCATTTAACACAATTATTCATCACAACTGCACAGATCCAGTGTGGTTTATGGTCAGTTTTGGGACAAATTTTCTTTTAAGATCTGCTTAATTGAGCCTGCTCAGCCAAAAAGCTCAAACAAATTTCAGACAGCCTTGTTATCAGTTTAGCTATACATTTGGTAATCTGACCCATGGTTTGGTCTAAAAATGCCATAGCTGCGTAACCCCACATAAGGTCCAAGGGACAACACTCCAAAGCATTTTAGGGTGGAGCTGCATATCTGAACAGCTTGTGGACACTACATAAGATAATAACCTTAGGAAAGTCTGATCCTAGATCAGCATCCACTGGTGCAGTGTATCCTACAGTGAGAAACTTTGTTAGCCTGTATCAACCGCTGGATCAGGGTCCACTCAATGTGGTTGAGTCAGCAACAGACAGGAAATAGTCTGGCTGACATTTTGACCAGTATTTAGGAAAGGCTTGGTATGGGTTCAGTGTGTATGTTAAGTGAAAGAGAAAGAGTCCACAAGACCAGAATGCCAGAGATTAATCATTAAGAGAGGTCTGTCTTTCTCCAGGCTCTTGCTTTTTCTTTCATTATGGCCAGTGTGTAGCATTCATAAGTAGGGTTGGGTATCGTTTGGGGTTTTTTCGATACCGGTGCCAAATCGATACTTTTAAAACAGTTCTGGTGCCTAAACGGTGCCTGAACCGACACTTATTTTAAAAAAAATAGCACTATAAACACATGATGTCCGTTTCATTCATACTGGATGCCAGATGGCGCTCTCACACAGAAAATCCACATATCCAGTCACAGAAGTAGCGGAACTCATGACCCTCCAGGAAATCCCTTATATGGACAAAGGCACCGCTATTATAGCTGTAACTGAGTAAACAGAACATATAAACGTTTTGAATGATAAAACAAAGACAATAAACACTCGACTGCGACAATATAATTTATCTGTGTTATTCAAGCCATCTTTGGTATTTTCATAACAATTAAGTATATTTATAATCCATTGCTAATCGCCACATCAGATCACAAAAGGAAGCATTTGACTGGTCTTGTGGAGTAAAAAGGTTATAATGTTCTCTTTTGTTGGACAACAGGTTTAGAAATGTGAATACAAGGGAAGTTTAGCTTTAGGCATTTTAATTTAAGCATGTTTAGTAGGGTTGGGCCGACTGACGATGCCATCGTCCATCGCCGATGGCTGATAGACATCACGATGTTGAGCCGGCATCGTGATTCCCCCCCTACCCCCCGCAATCCGCCACATCCCAATACCTTGTTCGGAAAGAAAATGACGTGTAGGCGGAACCCCTAAAGGTAATAAATATGAGATGGGAGGAAAATATATATTTCAATATTTTTCCTCGCAGTATATCATTGGGTAATTATACTACATATATATTTCGGGCATCAGGGAGCCACTATTATACCTGGCATTGAAACTGGCATCGTGCTTTTGAATGCACAATCGCTTTTTAGTTTCACTTTGGAGATTTGCGATCGCACGTACTCTGTTTATACTATGGAGCGGCAGTACTGACCACACATTTTACAAGATTAGATGTTTGTCAGTGGTACTGAGGATCTGCAAATCATTCGCCCTTCGTCCTCAGTCATCTCTTCTTACTCTGTTTATGTGGTAAGTGAAATTTTATGTACTGTAATGTAACAGGCAACGTTACACCTTGTCTAAACCGGACACAAGTTGTCTCGCCGCGCCGCATCAGCTAAACTCGGTTTACACTGGACGCGACAAAACGACCACTGAAAATCATTTGAAATTTGTGTCAGCACATCATAAATAGAACGCGGCAGCAGTTTACTGTCAGGGATTTGTCGTGTCGCACCACGTCACATCCAGAGTAGACAGCATCACTGATTATAATGAGTTCCATAGACTGATCTCTATATAATGAATCTCTATTATAGATCAGTGGTTCTATAGTATTTTGTCACGCCGTTGTAGACACAGTGTTAGGAATCGTTATTTGTTTTCCCTTATAAGGTTCACGCTTCAGGCACATCCCCTAACTCCACCCCCACACCGGGCTAAAAGCTGCTGTTGTTTTTACAGAACATTTATAGTTAGTCTACTGGTGTTATACCTTCAGTCATTTTGAATTTGAATTACCTTGACTTCTGAGATTTTTTAAAAGCATTTTCCTCTTATTATTTCTGAACACATAATATGTATAGGACAAGTTTGTACAATATGTAGTTGTAGTTCATGCATCTTTTCTGCAGAGACATTTAACAAGTGATTTGTTTAACATTTATCATGTTGACAACTTCATGTGTGCCGCACTTGGAATAGAATTTTCTTTAACTAGAGGGTTAATAAAGAAAAAGTTACTTGAAATCATGTTGTAGTTACATTTTCAAGTTGACTAGTTAAAAATCGTAAAAAATCAAGAATCGGTCAAACGTTCTGGAAAAATCGAGATTTTATCAAAACTGACCGATTTTCCATAAGGCTTCATTGAATAAACGTGAGCACGTACTGCACATTTAAAAATCAAAACTAGGCGCGGGTGTTTTTATATTAGGGCTGCAACAACTAATCGATAAAATCGATTATTATTGATTATGACAATCATCAACAACGATTCTCATTATCGATTAGTCGGGTCTGCCTACAGTGCACATCCAACTTCAGCCGGTCGCGCATAATTACAGTACTGGATTATGCATTTTTATGGACAAAATGCATCTCATTCTGTTTCCTCCACTATTTTTAGATGCATTTTGTCCATAAAAATGCATAATCCAGTACTGTAATTTGACGCGACCGGCTGAAGTTGGATGTGCACTGTAGGCAGACCCGACTAATCGATAATGAGAATCGTTGTTGATGATTGTCATAATCAATAATAATCGATTTTATCGATTAGTTGTTGCAGCCCTAATATAAAAACACCCGCGCCTAGTTTTGATTTTTAAATGTGCAGTACGTGCTCACGTTTATTCAATGAAGCCTTATGGAAAATCGGTCAGTTTTGATATTGTGGCGAGTGCCACAAATAAATAAATGTATGGGAAACACATACCACAGCACAACCACCTGAGCCCAACTTCAGTCTACTCATCACCTTAACTTCAACTGTGTTTGTAGCCGGCGCCATAGCCAGACTGATAAACAAACACAGACCGGAAGTTAACTTCGGGCCAGGCGTGTGCGCCCGATGAAACCGTCTATATAAAGCTTGAAGCATCAGAATCGGCCGATCACCATGACAAGAAATCGGTACTCAGTATCGGCTGCAAAAATCCTGATCGGAGCATCCCTAGTAGCTGATGTTCAGTTTGCATACCGCTGCTCTCCTTCTAGTCACTATTGAACTCTTCCCTCTCATGATTAAATCTCCAGGTGAAGGGTTGCCAGTTATCACAAAAAAGCAAAACAAGCCCTTTAAAATGCAGTATAATAAGCAGACATGGCAAAACTGTACCCAGGCACAAATTTAAACAATATTAAGTATTAATAATATCCTACAAAATGCAAAAGAAGTAAATGTAATTTATTATGAATAGAATATTTCAATTTAATATTTAGATATTATATAAACTGATTGAAGTAAAAAAATAACATGAGATTTAAAAATAATTCAGAAACACCTTTAAAGTTTAATTGCACCTACAAGTTGCTTTTAATATTACACAGCCTGAGGGCAATTAATCTAAAAGATGAGTGTGTTTTTACTAAATAAATAATTTACCAAATAAAAGAAAAATCAACAAGGGTAAGTACTTTTCCTTTCTAAAGTATTTGAGTTTATTTATTATATAAAGCCCTTTTTGTCAATTTTCAGAATAACTAGATGTATAAATAACTATATTGTGAAATAAAATTAGTCATACCGTGAAACTGAATTTTGGTCATCCAGCCCACCCCTTCAGGTCACACACACTCACAATGATTCCTCAACTTCAATACATCCTTTTCATGTGAATTCTCTCTCTTTACTCCTCCTCACCGTCCTTTCACAACAGAATGACTGAAACCTAAAGCCATGTAGCATTACACTCCCTGCCAACTGAGGCAACCTGCATTTCCCACAATCCACTAAATGCCAGCCAATTTTACTTGGTGACAGTGAAGCAAAGATTCTCTTTGATTCTCTGAGGAGAGAGAGAGATCTGTCACATACCCTCATTTTCCAGACATGCCCCTCTTGGGGAAAAAAAAAGACAACCACCAGATCTAACTTGGTACAGCTAGTTATGCGACCTACACGAAGAAAATCACTGGACCACAGCCAGAAACCGTTTGATTTTCACCAGCATAGCTCATATCCTCAAGTTCAGCACGTTTTCGTTCACATGTGAGTCATTGATTGCAGGTAACCTGGTTAGTGCCCTGTTATGATTTCATTTGAAAACAATGATTGCTATTTTTACTCACTGTTAAGTAAATTAATAATAGGGCATTAATAAGCAGGTGATCTGATGACAATGAATGACTCACACATGATTAAAACACAAAACGTGCATAAACTCATAAACACGATCTCGTTATGATCAGGTGAGAGGATTAAATGGCTAAAAGGAAAAGCAGTGTGGCGTTGTCTTACTTTGAGGCGGTGTGTATCTTTTGGGTGTGTTTCGCTGCAGCTGCACGGATTTAGGCCCTGACATGAATCCGCGCGACGCCGATACTGAGCGCGCGGTCAAGGCGGTGGCGTCGCGCGAAGCATAACGGGGCTTCGATCGACTACCTCAGTGAAACTGCAACAAAAAACTGTAATTGATTCGCATATTTTAGGCTTTTACCTGAAAACTGCAGCGAGTACATGTTAATGTCAAGTCTATGTGTGGTCACCCCCCCTAAAAATATGACTTATTCGGCTAACGTTATATGACAAATGACAGCAAAGATGATTTGGAATAAATGACTCACAGGTTTAAAAGAAATTACTAGATATGGACGCGTTAGACTACCATATAATCACAAGTAGTAGTAGCACAGCTGGGCAGGACTATTAGCATGACAGCTAGCATTATATCGCCTCTTTTTCAAAACAGCCTTTACGTTAAAATAAAATAATACCACTGGCGACCTACCTGTCAGTTCATTGGCGTCGCTGCTTTAGAGGATTGGTGTGTGTGTGTGAGAGAGAGAGAGACGTTGGTTATCCTCTTTAATAGATTAGATTATTACTTTAATCTCCGTTTCAATCTTTGGGTGGTGGGGTCTTGCCGATGGCTCACTTAGCCAGTTAACGTTAGCCTGCGTCCAAACTATGAATCTTTCGCCTTATTTTTGCATTCACTCGAGCTTATACAAAGTCAATCAAGTTTGGTTCCTCTCGATATTCGATTAAATCTATATTCTGTCGCGTGTGACCTGCTAAAACTCGCGTAGCTTAACGCTAACGGCAGGTTTACCGTATTTTCACCCAGCTCAGCACAGCGCAGCAGCACGCGCTCCAGTCCACATCCACGTCCCTCCCAGAATGGTCTGACATCACCGCCCCCCTGTGAGCTCATTGGCCGAAAGCTGCTGTCAATCCATTCGGCGCTACCAATGAAAAGGCGCAAGAGAGCGTTTGACGGGACTTGTCAAATTCATTCGAATCTCAGGTGTTGATGAAGAGTAACGGATACGTGTAATGTAAAGGTCTGCGAAAACGAGCAGTGGTAGGACTTCCAAATCGTTCGTAACTTCGTATGGTAATACTTTCTAGCCTGTAATGAACTGACAGACATAAACAGCTTAATAAAGGATAAAAAGTGACACAGTGACATTAAATACGTGTGTCTGAGAGGGAGGCAGTCAGACAAGACGCTTGTGTTGCTCTGAGGATTAAACGGACAGCAGGAGTTTTACAAGATAAGCTCTGTCACTGTCATTCTGTTACACTGTGGAAGCTTCTGTCACGAAAACAAATTCCTCGTATGTGTACCTGGCAATAAAGCTCATTCTGATTCTGATTCTGATTCTGTGTACAACACACATAAAATACAAGCACCCTGACAGATTCCAGGGCTAAACCAGACTGTAATTTCCTGTGCAATATACAGGAAACATCAATACTCTGAAATGCTTAGATATGGTCAAAATGACAATGAGTGTTAAAATAGAGTAGCCAGCTAGAATACAGAATTTGTGTCTGGCAGTGGGATATGCGCATTATATCCTACATGATGTGTGACCTTCTTCCAAACAAGTTCATCATAACAGACTAATCCATGATCAGTAGATGCTCATGTATTCATGTAAACAGACCTTAATTTGGGCGTTCACTGAATTATATTCCATGGTCCTTGAGTTGGAACAATAGGGAACCCCTCAGAATCAGAAATGTTGACACATTCTGGATTTTCAGCTAAAAAGATAGGCTTATTCATTATTAACACTTTAAAAACCAGCATGTGAAGTGTAGTATATTGTCATTTGAAAATATATTGCCTGCATTAGTGACCCTTAGTATGAGCTATTGTAATGCTATAATGAGCACAGTGAAATAGAGATGAATATTAAAGACTGAATCCAACAAGTGTGATTTATTTCAGTAATTGCAAATTAAAGTTAAAACAGTGCAATTATGGATAATGTTATAACAACACAAACACAATGCAGCTAGAATGTTAATCTCTCTCTCTCTCTCTCTCTCTCTCTCTCTATATATATATATATATCATCACAATAAACAAAGAACCACGTAATTTACCAAAAAAAGAGACAATAAAATAAAAAAGGACAGCTGTAGGTTAAAGTAGACTGTGGTATTTTTTGACAAATCATCTAATAGTGCAGCATTAGGTATGTTCATACACTGACCATTTTCACTCAGAAATTGCTAGTTAATTTCACAATTATAAAGAAACTGCAGGTATCACATTGACAAAATATAGTGAAGGTTTTAAGAACAGAAACTTAACTAGTATTTTATTGTAAAACATTGTAAACTTTGTTTTATTTACAACTTGTTTTACAGTGTAGTGCTCAATCTTTATAAAGTCCTCATTTGTGTCTCTCCTATTATATTATAAAATATGTCTAAAAATTACATTTAGGCCCAGGATGTTTAGTAAGATCTCCACCTATGTCAACAGCACCATCTTCAGTTAAAATGGGATTTTACACCATTTTAACCAAGGATCACATTGTTTTAGCTAATTTTATGTAAAAAGGAGTTTCTTCTCCTCTCATGATGTGTGTATTTGGTGTGTATTTTTACTGTCTCCATATAATGTAATTGTCATGAAGGTTTAAACTGAGATTTTTTTCAAGAATATTTGATATTTTAAAAACAAAGCTCCAAAAAGCGCAAAACCATAAAAGTGATATGACTGGTGGACCCATATACTGTATGTGCCCCCATATTCCAAGTCTTCTGAAGTATCATGTTCTTTGGTGCCAGTAAATGCAGAATGAAGTATAATATTAGAGAAAATAAGGAGGAGACGGGAATGATTTTCAGTTCGATCTGTTCTACATGCAAAGCTGTTGTTTGATAACAGAAGACTTTAAATATTTTTCACAAATCACATACAATTGTATGTGTTTTTGTTGTTGTTGTCCTTTTGTCACAAATTTATCACTTTGTGTTCCACAGACAAAACAACATCACACTGGTTTGGAACCATGAGGGTGAGTAAATAATAATAGCATTTTAAACTATTTCGTTATCATTACATTTATGTTAGTTTATTTATCCACAGCCTGAAGGTAGGGTAATGTTTCTACTGTTTTTTATATGAAAATATTCTAAACAGTCACACGGTCAGAACTAAAATGTAAGCAGTTACATCTGAATAATACGTTTTATTTTCTCGTTTGTTTTCATTGTTTGCTTCTTGCATAACAAGCAATGTCATTCAGTGTTTACTGGTGGTTTGTAACCTACACAAGCTTATTTCTGTTATGGAATGTGACCTTGAATGCATAGACTATTAAATCATTTCCAAAATCAATGTATTTGCTATAAACATAGAGCTGAAACAAGTGTGTTTTAAATATTACAAATTCTGCCCCTTGAATTTACACTACAAGATCAGACTTGAACATATTCATATTTCTTAAAATATGCTTTGATCGTTTAAATACTTTTTTCCTATAAGCCTTAGGAGTTAGGAATACTTTGATGATATTTGTACAATGCTGCCCCCTCGTGGCCAGAATGTATATTTGTATCATTTTGTGGCAAGGTGTATCAGACTTGTGGGCAGAAGAAAGCCCAATATTTCTAGTATCTTAAAAAAAAAAAGGTAAATAAATCTGCTATTCATCTGAAAAAAAAATGCTTTTATTAATGAAACCATCACTGACATTGTTGATCTGTATAAATCTACTGAAGCGTTTACACATCAACCAAAACGTTTATGCCTTCAGACTTTGACTGTCTTTATTGTTGTTGTTTTAAGTCACTTTAGTGAATATGCAGCACAATTTTAGTTTATGGAATGAACAGAGGGATTATAAACAAACAATACATTGCCATTGACCTAATCAACAGATTTCCAATATTGATAAAAACCATACTGAGCAGCAGAGAAAAATCTGGGTCATTGGACCTGTCTGTTGCAAACTTTCACCTCTTGAGGGCATCGGAAGCCCATGAAACACTAAAAATGATTATCGGGATCAGACGGTGAAGAAAACGTATTTAAGGTAAAACAGAACATTCCAGATGCCTTCATCTCCTACCTCAAAAAATTCTCATCAAACCAGTTACCTGATATGGGTAATAATATGTATTTTCGAATGTATGCTTTACAAAAACCATCATATGATTGCCCCACTGACAGATATCTATCTATCTATCTATCTATCTATCTATCTATCTATCTATCTATTTATTTATCTATCTATCTATCTATCTGTCTGTCTGTCTGTCTGTCTGTCTGTGTAGGAAAAAGAGAGTTCATTCTTTAATAGAGCACAGGCTGCTATAGGCAGATGAATGGAGAGAGGCAGCGGATGACTCATTATTGTCGGCCATCTTGTGAGGGATGATAGGGGATCCGTGAGTGTCCCAGGGAACAACTCTGCATCTGTCCTGGGTTATTTTTGACTCACTGAGATCCTTCTACGCACTGCCTAGACAAGCAGGAGCAAAAATAGGCTGAGGCGGGAAGTAGAACAAAGAGCCAAAGAGTTTGAAGAGGAGAGATGAGAAAGGGTGGAGAAGGAGAAGAGGCATGAGTTTAAACAAAACAGAATGACGAAAACAGCAGTAGGGAAGATGTAGACAAGATGATGCAGAGAAAGACAGTGTGCGTGAAGTGGAAAAATGAGGGACAGAAAATTAAAAAGACTTATAAGGAACACAGGAAGGAAGCATAAATATAGTCGTAGACATATGATTAATTAAAAAGCTTTACGCTTTAATCAAAGCTTTAAAAACAGTATATGTGAAGCCTGACATATAATAGCATTCTGAAAAATCTATTTTTTGAAATGGAACAGTTTATTGTTTTTTATTCAGAGGTCCAAACTGAGTAAAACTGAGAAATGTTCTGATATTTATATGGCCAAAAGATAAGATGAAATTCCAATAGCTTGTAATGTAAATCAAAGTGATGTTTATAACAGTATAACAGACTACATAAATAAAATGCATATAAATATTACTTGTCACATCTTAGTAAGACGATATTTAAATGCTTAGTTCTATGATCAAACCTCTGTAGATTTTATTGTGGGGGGGAAACATAATCCAATGCAACATAGTGATGACTGAGAATTGAGAGATGTACAAATAAACATTTCTCAAAAGTCTGATTTATCATATTTGATACTCACATTTTAAATATATATATATATTTTTTACAACAAATTGTTGACTGAAACAAATTGAAAAGTTACTCAGTCCAGTAAGTGCTCATTTTGAAATATTACTAAGAATATAAAATAAGTGTTATATTCTTAGTAATATTTCAAATTGAGCAGTTACTGGACTGCAGTAACATGGGTTTTTCAGCAAAACATATTGATAATTTAGAGGCCTTGTATCAAATATGATACAGTAGACTTTATAGGTTAAAGGTGCAGTAAGTGATTTCTGAGAAATGCTGTTGAAAGTGGATCGGACCGTGCATCAAAACACACTTCTTCTAGCCAATCACCAGTAAGGGGCATGTCCACTCATGATAGAGGAGTTGCCTGTGCTGCAAAGCATGTTTGAGAATTTGGGGGCGGAGCTATTAAGATAGCGGCGTGATCCTTTTGGCTAGGGGTGTGTTTGTTTTGTGATTTCAAATATCAACAGCGTTTCTCAAAAATCACTTACTGCACCTTTAAGGACACAAAAACTTTACAACAGTGCTAGGTATAATAAAGAACACAGCACAAATAAAAAAGTATAGATTTTTGCCCACTTGTAAAAACATTACAAAGCACTTTTATTGTGATGAAACTACCTCAATAATCTAATAACAGTAAGGACGCAAGCAGTACAGTCTAAAATTCCGATAAAGAGTAGGACAGATATATTTATTATGTCAAGTACAGCCGACAGATGTCTAGCTTCTGTCTGTAACTGTTTACTGTGATGTGAGTCAGTGATAGGTTCTTAATACTGCAGATGATATTGGACGTTGTGAAGCGTCTCAAACTCTGGACATAGCACAAAGTGCAAAATAAATGAGTATGTGACTATAGCTTCATCATAGGAAGCGCTGAGCATTCAGTGCACAATAGGAAAGCTGGGCAGATAATCATGTTATTCATATGAGTGTATTAGTGGGTGCCAGGGTCTTATGACTCTAGATGCAGAATCAAAAGATTGCCAAGAGAAGGAAAAAAGGGATGATGCTTAATTTGTTCATCTGTTTCGTCACCAACTGTCTGGCGAAAATGTATTAATAGTGTAGTGTAGGTCGATGGGAAGCAAAACTGAAATAGTCCTCAAGACCTATACCTTCACAAGTGTCACCTAATATAGTGTGACAAAAATATGTTGCTATTAAGAAGAAAAACAGCACCAAACTGTTAGAATCACTGTCAGTTATCAGAAAACGCTATTTACACATCCTCAGGAGTCAGGCTTAGACTGGTATATGCAAATTATCCAGTCTCAATGGGTAATTTTCCAGTAGCAGACTGTGAGGAAACAAGTTAATTGACAAATCACATGGGCATTAACTTTTTTTTTCCCCATAAAGATTTTATAGGTTACAATTTATAGGTGCTGGGACTAGTCAGGATCTCAGGATAGTGATGTGCTTTTAGCATTGCCTGCCATAAGTGATGTGTTTATAAGATGCCATGTCTAGTTAAAAAAAGCACATCAGGAGACTGTCTCCTCTTGCATTCTGCTCTGTCTAGCTGTTTTGAATGCAAGAACACCTCCTGCATGAATGGCCCCTTAGAGATGAAAGTGTGCATCTCATCTCTGCTGCTAGATCCAACTTGGATACTGATTTGGTCTTTATGCAAGCAAGAGTGTGTGATCTGTCTTTGCAGAAATAAGTGCAAGCAGATGGTACTGGCAATTTTCGAACGCCTAGTCAGTGACACTCCTGTGTATTCACCTTTTGTGGCAGCTGGCACATCACCTTGGTTCGTCCATTGTAGCCTGCATTTCTCATAATAATTCGCACATGATAAGCTGTCGCTGCTTGACATCATGCAGACTACCCAATAATTTCACACAGATGAAACTTAAATGCAATCAAAAATTCTTGATGATGGAGTTGCAACAATGTTTTGCTCGTTCTCAAACTATCTTCAGTGCACTCACAAAAAAGACATCCACTCATATACATACCCCGTGTCTGAATATACATTTATCCTAATACATAATATGTACAAAGCTGTATGCTTTATATGGAGAGGTCAGGACAAATGTCTTGGTCCCAATCCCTAAAGCCCACTCTTACACCTGCCCCAAGCTTAACCATACTGAGCTGCTGGTTGGCTTGCTTTTTCACAACCAGTCAGGTGCTGAACACAAAAGAAGGTATTTTGGAGAATGTTGGTAACCACACAGTTGCTGGTAGCCATTGACTTCATAGTATGGACAAAATGGTAGGCCTAACACTTTAAAATAGGGAACACATATTCAAAGAGTTTCCCTCAGTAAACTCCTAATTTGCTGCTAATTAATAGTTAGTAAGGTAGTTGTTAAGTTTAGGTATGGGGTGGATTAAGGGATCTAAAATATGGTCATGCAGAATAAGGCATTAATATGTGGTTTATAAGTACTAATAAACAGCCAATATGCTAGTAATTTGCATGCTAATAAGCAACTAGTTACAGTTAGTAGTGAGAATTACTGTAGAAGTCAATGGCTACCAGCAACTGTTTGGTTACCAACATTATTCAAAGTATCTTCGTTTGTACTCGACAGAAGAAAGAAACTCATACAGGTTTGGAGCAGCTTTAGAGTGAGTAAATGATGAATTGTTTTTTTCTTTTTGGGGGTGAACTATCCCCCTAACTGACAGCTTTAATTAGTCTTGTATGGGTGCAGTGAATAGGGGTGTTTAGGATTAAAGTCTTTGCTTTAAGTTGACACGAAAACAGTACCATCAAACAGTTGAGTTGCAGGTATGTTGTAAGATTGCAACGCAGGCAGTGGAGGCACGTGAAACCTCCATGGTCCACTGATGAGAGCGATGACGCACTCCATTTGAAAACCGTCTGCCTCACTGCGGGAAGAGTGCAGCGCTCTGCGAATGTGTGAGGGCTAAATGAGTGTGTATGTGTGCACCCGCGCAACTGTGCGACTTTGCATACGCAATTCATAAACTCTCCAAATGTCTGTGGCGCCGGAATCTGCCAAGAATGTGACTCAAATATCTCACATCTCCTCTCACTCCTCTCTGCATTTTATTCACCGCTTCACACACTATTTCAGCCCTGCTGATGTCTCTTGCAGTCTGTATTTCTCTCTCCGTCTCCCTTTTCCCTTTCAAGTTTTAACGTCAGCCACTGTTTCTTTCATCCTTTTACGCAGAGCAGTATGAGTTTTACAGCACTCTCCTTACACATGTGAAAGCATATCAAAACATATGAGATGAAAACCTGTCAGTGTGTTTAAGAGATGAATAGGAGTTGATGCATCAAATCAGCTCCCCCTCCATTTTTTATTTTCATCCCGCAACAGATAGTCTTGCTGGCAATCATTAAGGAGGACATCATTAAATGCTGGGCCTCCAACACAAATCGATCCTTAGGTTCATTATTCAGACACACTGGGCCCTGAACACCTATAATTAGGCCCAAAAGATGGAGAAAAGAGGAGAAGTCAAGTATGATGAGTGATAGGTAGGAAAATGTGACATTCTCATATCAAGAAGAGCTGGAGAAAGTGAGGAAAAGAAGGGAGTGAATTGGAAAACGAGAGAGGGACAGGTGAGGGAGGGGTGAGAGAGGAGCTGATGACGTCAAACCGAGCAGAAAGACCGAAAGAAGAGAGAGTGTGAAAAAGCAAACAGAATATATAACAAATAACGAGAGCTTTGAGCTGTGCTGAACTGCACGCTAGACAGAGTTGTGGGAATATATTAAAGTTATTGTTAATTCATACCGAATGAAACCCCAGCAGCAGCTAGAAATTAGAAATTTGTGCTTATAAGTTTGTAATCATGTTTCATAGAGAGAAAATGCAATTGCAGCTCACAAAAGTCTGCATATTTCTGCATAAATGCACTGAACAACACACCACAGGGAAGTCGTGGCCTAATGGTTAGAGAGTTGAACTCGTAACCCAAAGGTTGCGAGTTCGAGTCTCAAGTCCGGCAGGGATTGTAGGTGGGGGGAGTGAATGTACAGTGCTCTCTCCCACCTTCAATACCACGACTGAGGTGCCCTTGAGCAAGGCACCGAATCCCCAACTGCTCCCCGGGCGCCGCAGCATAAATGGCTGCCCACTGCTCCGGGTGTGTGTTCATGGTGTGTGTGTGTTCACTGCTGTGTGTGTGCACTAAGGATGGGTTAAATGCAGAGCACTAATTCCTAGTATGGGTAACCATACTTGGCCACATGTCACGTCACGTCACCACAGGAGTGTCCATGTGTATGTGTCAATATGTACCAGTAACCATATTTATTTGACATTTCTTTCTCATGGGGGCGATTATCAACACTTCCAAACTCTTGCTGTGATGAGCAACTTCCGGTAAACTCACTCACTCACTCACTCACACACACACACACACACACAAAAGAAAGTAAGTCGTTGCCCGTCCCATTTCTTTCTTCCTCACGCATATCCCCCATTCATGTGATTCAGTGACTCATTCTTAATCTAATATTCAGCGATATTGACGTGGTCGCCACCCCTCAATTGCCATCCAACTTATTGTGTCTCATTGTTGAGTAGCGTGGCCGACAGCCAATGGGCACGCAGATGGTGGGTGGGATGATGAAGCGACTATTTGCGTAACTGTACTCAGTCCAATGGGGGCATCGAGATGCAGATGTCTTACATTCAAAGGTCTTATGCATCATAAAGATTTATGCATCATAATTGGCCATATAGAGTTTACTCAGTTTGTTGATTGATTCACTAGTTGAGTAATAGATTAATTGTAGTCTGTCAGAAGCTACAAAATATTTACACAGACGTGATTCACATCCCACCGATATCTTTAATCCGCAATCAGTGCAAGTTGTAATGCAAACAGGCTGAAGATTGAGCATTTGATGAAAAATGAAGCAGCCTGTTGGCTCTAGTTCTCATGGTAGATTTACTGTGGAATTGAGAGAAAAAGCACTTGAGTCTCTCACCGGGACTCACACGTATGTATGTATGTGTGTGTGTGTGTGTATGTGTGTGTGTGTGTTAAGCACAGCCTGCCTTTACACATGGTGGGAGACTGAAGCAAACTCTCCCCATCTTGCTGCTCTTTCAATGAGAGCCATCTGCAAAAGATAGTACAGCTTTAGAAAGACAGAAAGATAAAGAAAGGCTTTCTGAATCTGAATTAACAATAACCAATTCAATACCACAGCTGGAGTGCTTTGTGAATACCTTTTCCATTAAATACATCATCCTTTTGCATCTTTTTGTCAGCCCCAGGAGTGCGTGCGTTTACTCGTGTTAGCCTGTGTGCACACGTCTTGCATACTCTGCAACTCTGAACTAAGCTCTGAATGGCAGCCAGTGCGTTGCATGGTAACGGCATGTTATAGTGAATGATGTTGCCTTCAAAGAACTTTGCAAGCGGTGAGGAGTAGATGTGTGTGTGTGTGTGTGTGTCTGTCTATTTGTCTGTCTGTCTGTATGTGTCAAGGGAGGTCAGACTGAGAGATGCGAGGGAGAGAAGGCACATGTGAGATTCTACTGTACAGTCGTGGCCGTTGGATGAAGATATAAAGAAAGTACGCCCACACCAGAGATGTTTCGTATTCACAGATAAGCATTTATTCTTTTGTCATGCTTTCTGTCCATCATTTTGTGTTGTAGTGAAAAGATTGAACAGCTCATTCTTTCACATTCTTACATTCAATTGCACATGATGCATACATTCTGGGTAAAAAGGTATAACTAATGCTTTGGTCATCTGTGAGCAACCTCACAAACATGGTCACTCGAGAGCACCTTAAGGCAGTTTGACCTTACCCGTTCTTTTGAGATATACATTGACACATCATACAAACATTTACAAGACATAAATATTTCATAGAAACATCAGTGGGACAGAAAGATCAGTATTATTTGTTTCAATACTGTCTCAGGGTAAACACAAAACAGGATATTGCTAGAATTAACAGTAGATCAAAAAATGTTTCCTATCTTTACCCATTGTTTTAAGGAACTTTAGATTGCATTTCTCTTTATCAGCATGTCCATCCTTTATCATCCATCTCTTTGCCTTTACCGCCCACATCCACCCCTGCTTTCCGTGCATTTCTTTTTCTCTTTCTCTCCTTTTTTCTCTCTCATCTTGTCCTTGCCCTGTTTGTTTTCATCATACAAACATTTACAAGACATAAATATTTCATAGAAACATCTGTGGGACAGAAAGATCAGTATTATTTGTTTCAGTACTGTCTCAGGGTAAACACAAAACAGGATATTGCTAGAATTAACAGGAGATCAAAAAATGTTTCCTATCTTTACCCATTGTTTTAAGGAACTTTAGATTGCATTTCTCTTTATCAGCATGTCCATCCTTTATCATCCATCTCTTTGCCTTTACCGCCCACATCCACCCCTGCTTTCCGTGCATTTCTTTTTCTCTTTCTCTCCTTTTTTCTCTCTCATCTTGTCCTTGCCCTGTTTGTTTTCCCTAAAGCATTTCGATTCTTTATTGTAATTCGAAAGAGGAGGAATAGGCAAAGACCACCAAAGAAAGCCATTGCCTTCAGCAAGCCCACCAAGAGCAGCCCAGTCTGTATTTGCACCTTCTCTCCTCACATGTTCATGACCAATGGTAGACAATCTGAATGTCAACCAATCTGTCAGTAAGTGCATTTTTTCTGATTTTCCAATCAGCTTTTCCACAGTAGTCAATTCATTTTAAAAAACAGCCTTTCCACAGTGTCCTTCATATATTGCCTTGTCTTGGATTCAGTCCTAGTTTTAGCACTTTGCCAATTCTTCTTTTTTTTTTTACTATAGCTGCAAGCTGTTGACTGGTTTGATTTAAAATCTATACTTTAAATGAGAAAGGATGGAATTTGCGAGAATATCCAGATACAATCCGTTACACTTGAACTTGAAAAGACGAATAAACAAAGGAAAGTCTTGGAACAATGTAGATAATGTATTTTACAGCAATGACTCAACATATTAACAGTATTTTAAAGACATACAGTATAAAAAAAGAAAAAGAACATTCACACACTCTCACATCATTGACTGATCTTTCCATGCACTGACAATAGAAATAATATCATAGACGTTACTCACAGTGCCATTCTTGGCCATTCAGAACAGTGACAAACATAAGGCCTTTCATAGCATTATTTACAGCTCCCTCTGCCAAGATGTCATATTTACACAAGTGATAATTGCTGTCATAGCTGGTGGGTGATGTAATGAATTCTTTCGCCTTCTCTTGTGCATGCTCTCTGTCTCTCCTGTGCATGCTTTCGCTCTCTCTGTGCATCTTAAATTATAGCTGTATTGCAACACCGCCGTGCACGCCGTTCCTTTTGTGCTTTTCGAGCCCTGAATGATTTTGAGACCCTTCTGTTATAATAGATGAAATATAACATTCGATCTTTGCGTTCCAAAGGGAATCAAAAGATTTGCTCATTATGCTATTGTTACCAACTAACTACTGAAATAATGGAGCTGTAGCGTTGTTAGAAAGAGGGTGTCATAGTGACATCACAAGCTATAATTACAACTTTCATAGAAGCACTTAAGAGTGGCTAAAAAGTCTAAAATCATACAAATATTGTACGTAAACCTAAGATGGAAATGTCTATCCTCTGTCTGCACTGACTATGACAGAGATGGCTTAGAATACACTTGTCCTCAAAAAAAGAAGGACCGAGTATCTGCCTAACTGACCAAGCCCTCTGAACAGCTTTCATTAGTTTCCGTTAAGGGCCTGCACTGCCCAACGTTCCCTGCTTACCCACTGTATCCTAAATCAGTCTAGTGCCCTCTAGATACCAGGAACTAGAGGCTCAAACTGAACAGAACAAAGATACAGGTGAGGCTGATAGTAAACAGGAATCAAGGCATTGAAGAGTTAAATTGAGCAAACAGGATTTTTCCTCCAGAGAGGAGAAAAAATGAGGGGGAAGAGGGTTCTTCTGAGACCGACAGATTCAGCCAAACAGAAGATGGATGCAGACAGTCAAGACAGACATGGAGAGTAGCAAGAGAACAGAAGATGAGGAGCGAGAAGAAGAGGAAGATGGTGGCAGAGAGTCGAATTCGGGAGGGCACTCAAGCTCAAAGCAGCGCAGAGAGGTGATGCCCGCATCTTCATTGCCATAGTTGGCCCAATACTCTTCTGGGTCAAGCTTGGGAAGAAGAGCCTCTTCCTCCCCAAGCTCATACTTTGTGGATGTAGATGTGATTGATGGATATTGGGACTTGACGGGGTATGCCTTGGTCTCGGAGCTCTTCTCAAAGATGCCCTTGGAAGTGCTGACTGGCTTGTGCTTGGAGAACCACCAGCGGGTCTTGGTGCTGAAGGTGGTGGTGGTGGTACCAGAGAGGGAGCTGGGGTCAGGAAGTGGGCACAGGGCGAAGTCCATCTCCCTCAGGAAGCGCAGGTCCTCTCCACGACGAGAAGCAGGTGAAGCGCAAAGAACCTCGGAGCTGGACAAACGGGCGCCTCTGAAGAACTCCCACAGGGGACGAGCCTCGCAGCCGCAGGCCCAGGGGTTGTTGTTCAGCCGCAGGAACTCGATGGAGGTGATGTCACGCATGGCTTGACCGGGCAGCTCTGCCAGGGAGTTGTTGAAGAGGAAGAGCATGGTGAGTCGGCCCAGGTCCCGAAAAGCACGGCGATTGACCTGACGGACCCTGTTGTCGTGCAGCAGCAGACGGTCAAGGTTGACCAGGCCATGGAACACATTCTCGGACAGAGTGCGGATGCGGTTGCCGTGCAGGAAGAGCTGGCTGAGGTTGATCAGGTCAGCGAAGAGATCGTCCTGGATGAAGTGGAGCTGGTTCTCCTGCAGGTAGAGGAATTGCAGGCTGTAGAGCTTGTGGAAGATGTCATGGGGAAGGGCGGCCAGCCGGCAGCGGTGCATGTGGAGGCTCTGGAGCTTCTCCAGGCCACGGAAAGCTCCACCCTCAAGGCGGTGCAGGTGAGGGTTGTCGCCCAGATCGAGCTCCTCCAGATCGCGCAGCTCGCTGAATGCACCGGCCTCAATCCAGGTGATGTTGTTGGAGAAGAGCCACAAAACCTGGTATGTGATGAATTGATAGAAATAAAGGAAAGGAAAGGAAAGGGTAGAGAGAGGAAAAGGTAGTGAGGTGAAGATATTGAGAAAGAATACAAAATTAGTAAATAAGACAGTTAAAAGGACTGGTATCTCAAAAAAATATTCTCAAATGTATATTTACAAATGTAAATATTAAATGTTTTATTCTGTCCCACACATAGAGCCTTCATTCACATCCTTACCTGTGTGCCAAAAGCAAAAGACCCCACTCTCAGTTCAGTGATGCGGTTGTTCTGCAGAAAAACGCGCTGGGATTCGTAGGGCATGCCGTGGGGCACAATAGTGAAGTTCTGCGCCTGGCAGCTCACTGTCATGGGGGTCGGGTAACACACGCACCGGTGAGGGCAGTTCTGCGCTGGCACGGGCTTTACCACGACCAGCCAGACAACCAGCCAGAGGGAAAGCGTGCCTGATGGAAAGAGAGGAGTGCATCACATTACAAAGTCTTAATAACTAACGCGCAATTTCCCTGCTCATTGTCTATAGAGGAGAGCTCTCCAAAATGGTCTTTAAGTCTCATATACATTCATTCATGATAATAAAATTATTTGATGTTGAAAAATTCACGAACCTCCAAACGAATTTCTACAAATGCACTAAAATGTTTTCATCATTGTAACAACATATTGGTTTCCATCCATTTACGTTATGACAATAATTTATCTCATTAACACATGATTTTAGAAGTTTTCGGAGTTTCAGCCGATAAGTAATTCAGTTTGAAGTGGTCGAAAAAGTGCGATTTAGCTTATCATTGCAGGTTGTAACTTTGATTTTACTTACAAATTTAATGTAGCAGTTTAACATTTTTACAACCCACCATTCCGAACATTATTCTCTCTATCTCCATGAATCTAAATATAATTCCAAGTTTAACTTTAAACTTTTAAATATATGCGTACATTTGGTAAGACTCTGAATAAAATCATAATTTAAAGCACTGACACATAAATGCAAAATATTTTACGCATCAAACACAAAATATATTCTAACCATCTGTAGCTGCATAAAACCAAGCATTCTCGAAAGCCTGTTTGATCATTTTCTAAATCCTTAAATTATTTTTCAATGCATTAATTTCCATTACTTAGAATACTTAAGAAAGTTCAGCATTTCAAAAGCATATTCACAATAAAGATGAACAGAGAAGAAGCAGAAACTCACTCTTAAAGCTGTGCGCAAAAGAGCTGCGTTGGCTCCGCGTAAAAGTTGATGTTTCCATTCCGAACCAAAGCCGAGAGCGAGTTAGCCTGAGGAGTTTAGCGACTGATTCCCTGCTATCTCCGCTGATGCTCTGGTTCCTGAGTCGGAGCGACTGAGAGAGTGCCGAATGATGGGTCCCGGGCTCAATTTATACCTGAGCGCAGCACGCGCCTACGGCTGTGGGCACCACGGAATCTCTCCTACGTCACCAGTCGGGTCAAGCCCAAGCGAGGGTGGCAAACGGAAAAGGCGGTGCGGAGAGAGGAGGGGAGGGCTCTCGCGTACCAGTTTGGACAGAGGGAAGTCAGACGTCTTAGCTCAGAGTTACGATTGTGGAGACGTAGTTGGAAAGGGCGGGGGAGCGCAGGCACGGCGCCCGGTAATGACTGAACTGAGAGCATGCGAGGAGGAGCGCACGAGGCACATGAAAGAAGCACACAGCTCGTTTCTTGGCTTTGCATATGCCTCCCTTTGGATTATGTTGTCCTCCGCATTATCAATGAGACGCCTGAATGAAACAAACGCATTGTTTGCAGGAGAGACTTTATGCTCTAGAGACACAAGTCATGACTTCAAATATAGAAAGATGAAGCTTTAACACGGAGTTAATCGTTAAGGGATTTGATAATGGGTGACTAAAGAATGCAATTACTGTCACTTACTGGAAGGAAAGACAAACCAAAACCAAATTTGGTTTCAGCATCTCCTATATGGGCAGCTTCCTGGAATCAGCCAAACTATAAGCCATTTTCCTCTGAGTATGTTATTTACTCCAAAGCTTTCTGCGTTATAGGTATAGGCTGTGTTCACAAGTTCACACTAGTTCATTCAAGGTTCACACAGAATCATTAAAATAAATAACTACATATTTTGTGACAACTATATAATCATTGCTTTAAAAGTGTTTATGTGAAAAATTATTCTTATGCTCATACAGCACAATTCCTTTATAACACCCATGTAAGGGATCATGTAAAGTCAGCCATTCATTAATGCAAAATAAAGCCAGACAGGTTGATCAGGACCCTGGCACAAAAATAAACAAATAAATGGACATGAAATATTAAAAAGGTACACCTTTGTACTTAAAGGTTCCATATTGATACCTTAAAGGTTTTGTACCTTTTTTTCTGAGAGTGTAGACTATGAAGAGACCAAACAGAAGCCCAGCTTGGTAGGAAACATAAGATTTCAGGGTGAGTGGTCAGTTACACAGCGCATCCCTGGACATTAGTCAATATTTGTCTGGTAAGTGCCACGACTGACCAATCAGAATCAAGTATTCCAGAGATCTTTGTAATAAACAGACAGACAAACTGAAAGACAACAGAAGACCCGAGGATGTCCATGTTTTTATTTAGCACCTCCTCCATTCGCTCATGTTCTGGACACTTCTTTCTTTTCCTCCCTCCCTCTCCACCTCCACAAAAACACAAGATGACTGGACGAACAGGCTTTCCCCGCTCCACCTACACCTACCAGCTGGACGTGTGAGTGTGTGTGTGAGGGGTTTCATGTCTCCTGTATATTACCCTATCGCCAACAGTCAGCCGAATGAATACCATGACTGACAGCTTCTGGGTTGTGGTACAGTTGTGTATGAAAATTAATTACAAAGCAACAACAAAAAGACTATGACGGAGGAAGTACAAAGTGTGGTTGGAAAGGGGGTTTGTGGAGTTAAAAGCAAGGCAAAGAAGCGACACATGACTCATAGATAGTGGTACGAGAGGGATATGGGACAGCACTTAGAGGGATGTTGCGCATAAGGCTTGATTAGTGTGCGGGCCAGCAGCCTAATGCATTAAAGCTGTATCCCTGTAGTGTTCCAAGAGTGGCTTTGTAGTGCCCTAAGGGAGTGCTCTACAGTGACAGCCCACATATAATGACAGATTTGCTTTGCCCTGTTGCATAGAGATAGCAGAATAAAATCAGCACTGATAACTTTAGAGTCCTGCGTCATGAACCTTATTAGTTTGCTGTGCGTTGGAGAAATAATGGAGGGCGGAGGGGAGGTTTGGAGGAGTCTGACCCCCAAATTTAAGGGAAAGTTGAAATTTTTTTTTTAATGGTGAGTACAGGATGACTGAAATGTCATTTGCGTTTACATATTCTTTTAAGAATTTGGCTACTTTAAAGGAGTCGAATAAAAAGGGTTTGGGGTTGCATTTACATGAAGAGATGCACTCTATTTATTGACAAAAATAAGTAAGTTAAACATTATATAACATATATATATATTTTTTTCTCCCCTTTTTTACCTAATAATTTTTAATAAAAATGTCATAACTTTATTTTTTACGTGCTACTCACTGGTGACGTATGCTGACATCTCCAATCATTTAGTCTGCTTAAACTCCACCACTTACTTAACTATCAGCTGCAAACTCGCAGTCAGATCTGCTTTTATCCAATGAACGCTTGATGGATAGAAGCAAGCCCCGATCATTCTTTTCTTTTTCGATAGACTGTTTCACTCAGATGTCCGTCAAAATATGAAAGAAAAGATCTGTCACTATTTCCGTTTCATCACAGCTTTAATTTACCAGCACCTCAATGTTAAATTAATTTCTGTGTTAATCACACACAAAAAGACACACACAGGAATGAAACATAATTGGGAACAGTTTACTCCCTTCCAAACACTGACTATCCATTCAGGTTATCTCTTACACCCAAATTGTATTTCTCTAGACACAGTGAACTGCCAAAATACAATTTGGATGTGAGAGACTAACATAAATGGATCATGCCCTAAAATGGTCGATAAATAATGTTTTTTTAAAGTCATTTTTGAAATGGAAATACATATTTAATTTAGGAATCCGTTGTTTTAGTATCATTGATGCACTATTACTTTTTGTTAATATTTTGAATTAGGCTCTGTTTTTATTTAGTTTTTACTTTAATTTTAGTTAAAGTTTTAGTAATTTTGTTGTGCGTTTTGTGCGTTATTTTAATTAGTTTTTGTAAATTAACTATTATTATTTTTTAAATGTCTATATAATTTATTAATTTATTTATTACTTTTAGTTTATTTAGTTTGTTGGTACCTCAAGTTAAACTAAACAAAAATGATAAATTTTGTGATAAGTTTTCAAATATTTTATTTCATTTCAGTAAAGTTTATTTAGTTTCTGTTTTTTTTTTTTTTTTTTTACTTAACAAAATAACGCTGTTAGGAATGAGGACAAAGTAAAAAAAAAAAAAAAGAAATACTTTTTTATTTAATATTGAGTCTATCTATCCTTGTTGTTTATATCAGGAAGTGCTGTGAGGAATGCTGTATTTATGTACATTATGGACTAAGCTCATATACTGAGGCTATCACTGTTCTCTTCTTGTGTAGTAATTCCCTCAAGTCTGCTTGACTGGATACAAGAATAGTTACAACAAAGCCCAGAGTGCTGTAATCAGGTTTCAGGAGAATCGAATGATACACAACCACAATCAAATGTTAAAAACCCCTGTGGTACCTTCACAGTCCCCCTTTACTCTCTCTCTCTTTCTCTATATCTCTGTTTCCCCTGCTTGCCCATTATTTCTTCCTTTATGTCTTGCTGCTTCTGTCACAAGGGCCAGTGTGTTTGTGTTGGGGGTGGGGGGTGATTTCAAACCCAGAATGTTCTGGATCAACACTATAGCTTTGTTCAGCATACTATTCATACAATATATGCAGCTGTGCGAGCTGAATAACGATACTACTGTCTTCAATAGGGCATGCTTATTGCTTAACTGAACTTGTTTCATAAAGAACGAACTTTATACAGTTGTTGAACTGAACTGAACCAACACTGGACTGACTGGAACTGAATATTAACATTATTATCTCGAATTTTGGATTTGCCTCCTGTTTGAAGTTTGCATCAGTTTGATTCAGTTACTAAAGCTGCTTTGAAACAATCTCTGCTGTATAAAGCGCTATAAAAATAAAAGTGATTTGAATTGACACAGTATGTGAGTTTTGTGTCTGCACAGATTACTCTAATGAATGACTACTGTAAAAAATGACCGTGAATTTAATGGTAAAAGACTGTAAAAATGCTACAGTAAAATCCTGTTAAATGGTTAACGGTAAATTCCCCTACTATATACAGTGAAAAACTGTATTGGACATTACATGTATTGGACATTAATTTTACGATAGTATACCGTTTTTGGAAGTGAAAAATACTGTATAATTTACAGTGAATAACCGAAGCTTCTTTTTTATTCGTTTAACAAAACTCAAATTGAATTCACTGGACTGAATAACTGGACACACTTTCCTGTTTATAACACTGACAAGGTACGCGATACAGTACGAGACCAAACGCGATTTCAGCACGTCTCCACAGAACTCTCCGTCTCTCACTGTACTTCAATAGGTTGGTATACTAACATTATATCAGTTAATGAAATTACGGTATTTAACTGTAAATTTAAGTAACCTAAAACATTGCTACCGTATTTATTACAGTAAAATTCCGGCAACCACAGCTGCCGGTTTTTTACTGTAAATTTTACGGAATTATTTTTACAGTGTACATTTGACAAAAAGTGACATATACAACATTGTGTGAGATACTGAAAATGTTGAACATTTCATATACTTGTAAAAAAGACTTTTACACAAAATCACACTAAAACTAGATGTGGTAGTTTTGTGGTGAATGAAAAAAAAAAACAGCCTGAAAATGAATTAATTTTAAGAGCTTAAGTAATAAAATGCATTAAATATCCCTTCGATCTCTACAAAGCAAACATCTCTACTTGATTAATAGCTATTTGGTTCTTGAATTGCTGTTTTTTGGAGATTCTTTTAAATCAGAACATAGATTATCTTCTAAAGAACACATGAAAGAACAAAAACACAAACCTTTAATGGTACTTCCAGTGTATTGAACTTTTATTTTAATGCAAAACAGACCATCGTTTGTTCTTCTGAGGACTGGGGCCTTTTGCTGGTGAGGTTGAGCATGTATCGAATGTCCAAAATCATTCTGCAAGGCATTTCCATGTTCAGCTCTTTGACAACTGCTCGCTCTGTTCATGCCAAATGAATGTTCTGAGTCATGACAGAGGAATGTTCATCTGTAGGTCAACAACTCACACACATGCTTATATAATTCATGAGAAAAAGCGTTAAAGTGATAGTTCACCCAAAAATGAAAATTTGATGTTTATCTGTTTACCCCCAGGGCATCCAAGATGTAGGTGACTTTGTTTCTTCAGTAGAACACATATGATGATTTTTAACTTTAACCGTTGCAGTCTATCAGTCGTATAATGCTGTCTTTGGGCGCGCGCACAGCATCCGGTGCGTGAGGTGTGTACGCGCTCTGGCGTAGTTTACGCAAGCGCCGGAAGTGATCTCTCGCGCGTATACGTCACTCATTGTTTACACAGTGCACAGTCATTGTAGGTACGACGGCTAATCAAAATGGATTTTCATTTTTGGGTGAACTATCCCTTTAACTCACACAGATCTGCACTTATAGGGCAACTATCACTGTCAAAAGCAAATCTTTATGGGGCTCTGTGGGTTGTTCTAAAGACATTTTTGTGAAATGCTGAAATGTACCAGATCATTCCACTATTGCTGTTTTGTAATTACAGTTGGTGGGGAAGCAATTCGAATTGCCATGCCATGTTAGTCTGATCAGAGTAATATAGGGCTTTAACTTATGCTATTTCCAACATCTCTCTGAGATACTTCATATTAGATTTTCATTAAAGCTGTACGAGCACAACTTCACTTCAAAAGTTCACTCACCTTTGCCTTTTCATTATTACTTCATGCATATCTTGAGTTTGCTGAGAAATGAATTATGAAGGTATTTTAATGAAATACTGTGCACCACACGTTCTGTCCTCCTGAATTGTGTTGTCATTATTTCTTTCAGGTGCAGTTCCATTTCAATTTGCAACTCTTCAAGCGAGTAATTCCTAAAAGATATAATTAAATAAATATTAATTTATGTTCTACTAATAAAATAAGATGCCTGGATGCTAAATTAGCACTTTGGAATGATGTTTGTGTGCAAAACAGCATCCATTTAGACTTCAGGATCAATTGCTAACCTGATGCAAGGCAAACATAATACCGGGAACTTTCTAAAGACTGGTGGTTGTGCAACTCCTGTGAACCATAATAGCTTGTTTTGACAATTAAGTGTGAAATTGGTTAAAATAAGAAATTTAATCAGCAAAGTGGACTTTATACAGAACTCAAAGACACTGGTCTGTTAGTTTTTCCACCAGGCTTACTAACTACATTAACCAGCAAGACTAGATTGGTTGAGCAGCTTCACCAGAAAGAATATGATGGTTCGCCAGCTACTGTGTGTGTGTTGTTTAGGACCTTAATTCATTTATATATTCACATATTTGAATTTGTGTAAAATTCTGATGTGGTAGTATCAAGATCCTGTTAATGTAAACTGTCATCACACCTACACTCATCAATTAATTCCATGAATATTTATGAATATTTACAGTCTATAGTTGTAAATAACTTCTAAACATGCTATCCATGTTTAAGAATGTCTGTAGCAGCACATATAATGCTCTTAGATGTCTCTTATATGACTCTTCTATAATTGTCTCTATTAGACGTCACTTGTATGACTACTTAGAAAATCTGCCCCAATAGCCCCTCTGAAAATGTGCTTTGATTGCTTTGATTAGATGAAATCCATATCAGACACATTCGCTGGGCTTCTCAAAACAAAGTGTCCACTAGAGATTTGGCAGGAAATTGATGCTGCTGTTGACTAGAAGCGTTCATGTCGGCTCAAGTGGCTCATCTTTAAGACTGTAAAATATAATGATGATGGTGCCTTGACTGTGTAAGAAAGAAGTCATCCAGGGCTTTACAACAGTCGCAGGTGGATCATAGGACTAAAATAGTGTGAGCCACTTATTCAGTAAATTCACGGAAAGACCCAAATCGTATACATGAGTGTTTCTTCAACTGTGGACACTTATAGCCTAGTTGAAATTAAATGTCCTGTATTGAATATTTTATCATTATTTCCCCCTGAACAAACTACATTTCCACCATCAAATATCAAATGTTCATTAACATTTTTGGAATAAAATATCAGACTCCTTTATCTTGTGAAGGCTAGTATTATAACTAGGGCCTTAAAGTAGATATTTACAAGTGATACAAGTAATATTTCCCTTGATTTTCCCTCTCTTCACAGATCACGTATTTCATATTTCTCATACCATGTTTTCTTCAAGTCTCATATTTCATCATTTTCTTGCTCTTCACCAGCACTGGTGGGTCCTTGGTAAACAAGTGCAAATAAAACCTTTATTAGTAGCAAAATTCTTGGTCATATCACACTAGAACTGAGGGACAGTCATAATTTGTGTAAAAGCTAAAAATCATTTTCACACAATAAATGCTATAATGAGTTTATTGATTCTACATGCAATAATTAATATTTTAAAGAGGATCACATTAAAACAAGACTTTTTATTAAAACACGACTGTTTTAATGTGACCTAAGAAAAATAGAAAAAGTTAATAATAATAATAATAAAAAAAAATGCATAAAAGGGACATAAAAGTGCCCATACTTGTAGAAGCATCCATTTGCATCTGGAAAGTTCTTCAGCCTAATACATCACTGCCTGCTATGACAACACAAGATTATAATTAGATAGGGACTTCAAGTCACGCTTTAGACAAAAAGACAACGACAAGCTGTCAGACTTTTCCTGTCTGTCTTGACAGAAGCATTGTGTTTGGTTAATCGTTGTCTTTCTTTCTCCTCTGCCTACTTACAGACCCACTTCCTCTCTGTGTTTCTCCTACTTGTATACGCTCTTTAAAACAGCAGTCATGCACTCTGCACCGGCCATCATTTACTGATTTGATCGATTTCCGTAACAATGCACAAGCTGAATCTATTGAAAGTGTTTTGACTGTATGAATATCCCCTATACAACTGCACAAAATAATAACAAAAATGTTTTTTCGAGTATTGGTAGACTGTTAGGTTAGGGGTTAGTTAGTCGACATTTTACTTATATTCAGTAGAATGTGTGTTAGGGGAACCATCAAGATAAAATGTATAAAATACAAAGCAGACAATCAGCTAATGACTGGTAGTTGACATGTAGTTGTAAAGTTACTTAGTTAGTAGAATGTGGACTGTCAAAAAAAATGGTTACTGTTGTGGATGCCACATTTTGTATTTTGTTATATATATTTTGCTATTTTGTTATCTAATGCAGTGCAATTCATACGTTTTTAATATATTCTTAGGTGTCCAAATAGTTGTTAAGGCCTGAGTAAATCAACCTGTAAAGGTACAGGATTAAGTATACAGTCAATTGGCTGTAAACAATACACTGAATGTGTCACAATACTAAAATCCAAACAGGTTTCTTTTAGTTGTATGTGATGACATCGACCAAGCAAAATAAATAAATAAATAAATAAAGGCAGCCTAGTGGCGCATTCAGACGCTTTGTGTTCAAATGCCTGATGCCAATTTGATTTCATTTGAAAAGCTTTTATTTCACATAGTGTACTGTGGTTTGTGTCACCATTGTACGCCATGCTGAGAATAATACAATCATGAAAAGACCTCCATGTGATTCAGTGTGAATAAAGAGGCTATAAAGTGTTCATCTGACTATCACAGATCTTTGTGCAGGGCGAGACGGATTATTAATTATGCATCGCAAAGTGCAAAGTGTGTCTCTAGTACACTAAGAAGCTGAACGTCACTGATATTTTTGTGAAGCATTTCTTGTAA
Source organism: Sinocyclocheilus rhinocerous (assembly GCF_001515625.1). NCBI lineage: Eukaryota > Metazoa > Chordata > Actinopteri > Cypriniformes > Cyprinidae > Sinocyclocheilus > Sinocyclocheilus rhinocerous. The sequence continues at coordinate 236,831 of NW_015624871.1, forward strand.
AAAGTCTGCGTCACTGCGCTGTGGTTTTCATCCTAAGTATTTCATCATAATATAGCAAAATAATTTATATACTCAAGCTGTTCTATCTGAAATGCAAAACTGCATATGGGTTGTTATATGTTTTTTTATATGCAATTATTATATGTATTAGAATTATAGATATATATGTACATGCACACCTACAGACATCTTTCTGTATCTATATCTTTATCTATATCTATAGGCACCTATGTATAAGCACCTATCTATATCTACACCTAAAACTATCATGTGACTTCTCTCTGTTATTTATTTATCTGTAGGCATCTTTGTATGTTTATATCTTTATCTATATTTGTAAGCAACTCTCTATAAGCCCCTACCTATATCTATATCTACACATTTTGTTATTTGCATTTATTTCCATCTTGCCGTCTGTGACGCAATCATTTGAGAACCACTTCTTCATATAGGCTTAATGCATATCTACTGTATAGACATCTATCTTTATATTAATCTATAGCCAGCTATCTATATTTACATCTATCAGCATCTATCTATATCCTTATCTATAGGCACCCAGTGTGTACTTGTCTACATCTCTATCTATAGACACCTAACTATATTATCTACATTTACACATCTATATCTCACTATATGTACATCTAGGCACCAATATATATCTATGTCTACGTCTGTGTCTACATCTATATCTACATCTACATCCATGCAAACTCTTCACTCCTTTAGTTCTTTTTGCAGTTGTTGCATAACCCTGACCCACATCTTTCAGTCCATTTCTCTCTTATTTTCTCACTTGTCTCTTTCCTCTGTCACTGATGATCCACGATCACTGCTGAGTGTCTGCCTTCATTTCTCTCTTAATAAATCCCTCAAAGCACAGTGGAACTACAAAAGCAGGCTGTCTTGCTCTCTGTGTTTCCCTCTTTCCGTTTTTCTCTCAGGCACATTACTTCTCTCTGGCTTTCTCTCACATGTGCCCTTTGAGATTACAGTTCTTCCTAACTCTCTTCCTGCCTCATTCCTTTTCTCTTTTTGTGTTTTGTTTTTTGTTATTTGGTGACATCCTCACTTTCCTCCTCTACCATGCTGTTTTCCTCTCTCTCTCTCTCCTTTTCTTCCTCACCTTCTTTTCTGCGCTGACTCTTTGTCAGACTCAAAGAGAGGGATGCAAGTGTTAGTTTGCTCACTGCCTTCTGTGTGTGTGATCGGCGTGTGGGCAAGTGTTCTGAGGGCAAAATGTGTAATGTTTGTGTGTTTTTGTACAGACACCGCTACCGCAGAACTCTCTGACCTTGTGTGTGCATTGTGGAAATGTGCTTGTGTGATAGGCTACTCAGCTTGAACCGTTACACTGTGCTCATGTGTCTCTCTGTGAATGTGACAATGTGATCATAGCACTGTCAAATAGAGGGTCATTTCCTGTTTTTTATACAACAGTTTGTTCCAGTCCTCTGATTTGATTGGCCAAACTGATTTCTAAAAGTCGTATTAGAAATCATAAAGCAAGTAGTGCCTACTCTTGTAGCTGTTATGTATAAGGAGGAGAAGACGGACCACACAGAAAAATTATTGGAGCAGGGTGCGAATACGGGGGAGCTAGGGGGAGCTCGGCTCCCCTTAATAAGACATGGGCTCCCCTGAAAACGTGATTTGTGAAATTTTGGGGGGTCTCAAAAAATATTGACAATGTGTTATTTTGACGTGCAATTTCAGTTTTGTGTAATGTGATCATCGTGGATTATTATGTGTAAAATTGCAAAAATATCGTTCATTCATGCATGACGGCGATTTAAACCTAATTCACTTCAATAAAAATAACTACATGCTATTCTTGTCATGAGCATCAAGGTGTGGGGGCGCTGCGGTGCAAATTCCACTCATGTTTAGTACATGAAGATTCGTAGAAAAAATATAAACGCTGGACTTTGTGGTCGATTCTGTGTTAAGGTAAGGCATGTTATTCGCAATTATGTGTTGTGGCTGGGTTGTTATAGGTCTGCGTGACTCTCGATGTCTTAGGCCTAATTGAACGGAGGAATTATGGTATTCTTCTGTAGCCTGACGACGAGTAACTTTAAAGTTTTCATGTGAACTCAAAGACAGCCTGATGCTTTGTTTATAGACTATTTGTGGGTGGCTGTTTGTTGTTTCACCTATCAATTTGTGTCGATAAAGTATAATAGGGTAAATCCTGTATAGTTATTTATCCTATATAGTGCTTGCATAAAGCAAGTAGTGCATACTCTTGTAGCTGTTATGTATCTTTGTAAGTCATTGTAAGCCCTCTTTTGAGGCACGCGCAAGCGCACGAACCCCCCTCCCCCCGTTATAAAAAAAACCCCAAGTGGGCTCCCACAAAGTCCACGGTGTAGTTCGAACACTGGATTGGAGGAATAAAAAACTCCTGCTTTAAATCACCCATGCGCAACTACTGGAAAATACTTTTTTTTCTACCATGATTTGAGCTAAAGAAGCTAAATTTAGGTGCAGTTATTAGCTAAATATGTTATTGCAACATAAGCTTAGCCTTTGGCTTTGAGGATTTTCTGACTATTAAATATCGGAGATGTCCAGGGGTGTCAACAAAATAGGCACCAATTGACTTGGCATAAAGGGACTTTTATAACATTTTGTTAAACCACATTGTTTGCAACCTATCACTGTCATGTGGTTTTGCCTGAAGAAAGGAGCAGGTTTTTTAAAAGTCATAATTTCTCTGTTTTTGTTTCTTGCTCCAAGTGAGACATGGTAAACCCGTGCAACGACTTACAAACCTTGAGGCTTTGGCTTATTTTGGAACTATTTGTGTTGGTGGAGAAAAAATATGCAAATGTTTTCAATCAATTTGATCTGAAACAAAAGGTACTTGATATTAACTTCTTATTTATTGGACTGTTGTATAAAGGCTGTGTCAAAAAGTTAGAAGGAAGGCAGCAAGGCACATCCAAATCCAATGATTATTTCACATCCTGTACCCTAAAATAATTTCGGTAACACTTTAGCTTAGGGAATACATATTCACAACTAAGAGTTTTCCCTCAATAAACTCCTAATTAGCTGCTTATTAATAGTTAGTAAGGTACTTGTTAAGTTTCGGTATGGGGTAGGTTTAAGGGATCTAAAATATGGTTAATATGTGCTATATAATAAACAGCCAATATGCTGATAATATGTAGGCTAATAAGCAACTATAGTTTATAGGGAGAATATGTCCTTAAAGTGTTACCATACTTTCTTCTGATTATTTTTTTAAGGCATAGATGGTATCCTATGATATCCACTGTCCTGTGCATGCAATTCAATGACATTTGAGCATAACTCAAACAATGGCATCTGAAAGTTGCAGCTGCCATTCAGTTTGTGTATAAATGTAGGGATTGCCAGTTGTTGTTGTTTTTCTCAACTTCTGTTGTACTACTTACTGCCTGAGAAGTCACTGGCTAAAGGATGTGACACACCAAGCCTACGGTCGGCTATCGGCCAATTCCGGGCTGTTGTTGAGCGTCTGTCAGCTTTGCTTTTGTGGTGAAATGGTTTCAGGCAGTTTGTTGATTGCCTGTTTAGCTTAGCTGATGATTGCATGTGAAGAAAAGTAAAGAAAGCAAGCAAAAAGCAAAGTCAAGAGGTCACATATTGCTCTTCTAATTTTACATCTTCATCTTACCTGAGCATTCTAATATGGAAAAATTTTCTTAACAACATGGCCGCCTAGAATGAAGAAAGTGAAGACCAACTGATCAACAAGATTCATATGCAAAATGGTATGCAAGCTTTGCTTACAGTTTGTTTATATGCATTTGGTTTCCCTTTTTGAATGATGAATATTAGATTGCTGCCACCTCCTGATATAGACACTTATTTCATCTCACACAGGTGCAGAGTGTACGTGCTATTTGTAGTCTTCGCAGTGTTCAAGCACAAATGGCTGCTAGTTCTTTGATGTCGGTTTGGTGTGTCACAGCCTTTAGCTAATGTCTTCTCAGCAGCAACAAGTAAGCTTTCAGATGCAGCCTAAACCCCTGAAAACACCTCTTTCAGCAGCATACAATAGGGGTTATGCGCAACAGACTTCCGTATTCTGTTAACCGGGTCTCGTCGCTTCCGGTTCAAGCGTTTTGCATATGCTTAGTTAAATATGAAGCAGTTTTACTCAAGATGCCTTCAAAGCAGATACCAATGATGATCATAACCAATGTCCGTCACATATGCGGACTGATATCTAAAAGTTTTTTTTATTTTTATTCTTTTCACATTTAAAAATTGAATAAAACGTCAACAATAAAAACAGCTAGCTAGCTTAACTGATTATCCTAAAAGTCCATAGATATCGCTATTATTTAATACGGCTGTTAACACGTTCTCCGACAAGCGGAAGCAATGAGACCTGTTTTCCGGGTTTGGTCAGGTGATGTTCGACATATACCCTATAAACCAACTTGCCTTTTTGCACAACCTTTTTGCTCACACTTCTACACTACCACTGGTTCTTGCAGGAATTTTGACATTGTAAAATGACTTATATTTTGTCACCTCCTTGGTTTATTTCTTTTGCATGCAATTCCGATTTGTTGCTGTGGATAAAAGCATTTTCTAAATGAATAAATGTAAAACCACATTTGCAAACATATGTGATTATGTGGTTATTATCATTCACTAAAACTAAAACGATAAAAAATGTCATTACTTAAATTATTCATTATTAAAATATATCAAAATAAACGTTAACTGAAATCAAATTAAAAACCTTTATTTTGTTTCAGCTATTAGTTTAACTTAAGTACTAAAATAACTAAAACTAAAACTAATAAAAGTAATAAAATTATATATTGAAATAAAAGACAAAAACACAACAAAATTACTAAAACTTTAACTAAAATTAAAGTGAAAACCAAAAATAAAAAAATAAAATATACTTAAATATTAACAAAAACTACAACAGTATATTCATAATACTAAAATAACACTTAAGTAAAATGATAACCTTGCTCATATTCAGCACGTTTACACATCTTCCATTTATCCTCTTTCCACGTTTTCTGATGTTTTCATTTCCAACAGATTAAAGCTTCATATAAATATTTTTCCCAATAGAGATGTTGAATATCATATATCTTCCTCTTTCCACTTTTACACCTATCTAACACTAACTCATTTTTTCCTGCTAAAAATACCCTGTATTCACATATGGCTCTTCCCCCAGATTCCTCAGATTTGCCCCAGCATCCCAACGCAGTTTCTGGCCTCTCAGCCTCATGCACTCACACACACATACACACACACACACACACACACACACACACACACACACTCTCACCCCTCTCTGCTCTTTATTTTTAACCCAGTCAATCAGACACCACTCACCGATGACGCAGATCCACATGCAGCACTGACACCATCAGCCAGAATGAGAGAAAGAGAGAGGGAGGCTGGCAAAACAGGGACAAGCTGTGGCAAAGAGAGGAGACAGAGGGAGAACAAAGTGCTTGATAATAATGGAAGATGAAAATCCATGAAATTTACAACTGAATGCATCAGATATGTGACTGACAAGTGCATTCTTAAAACGTTTGTCAGGTAACATCTAAATTAATTGGTTTTATTAAAATATACGATCTAGTATCACTGAATCAACCATTCGGTAGACACCAAAAAAGTCCTTTTTAAGAGTCAGATCAGGTAGAAACGGCTCCTCAAGGTAACACCTGCACATTTTTTTTTACAGTGTACAGTATGTAAGATAAATATGCAGCTTTGTAGGTGTCTTCACCCTTTGCCTGTTCTCCACTATCTCTCTGTCACTTTCTCTCTAACTCTCTCTATCTTACTGATAGGTTCACACCCACTCGTTTGTTAAACACTGAGACAAATAGCTTACATCACTCTCGGCGGAAAGACTTTTTAGGAAGTTCCAGAAAAAGAACCGCTTCTCCCCCGGCTAACTCACAACACAGCAGTGACGCAAGAAAGGGATCTGCTACACACACACACACACACACACACACACACACAGCTATTCCTGTAACTGTGTAAGCTTGTGGTTCAGAAGCAGAGAGATGAAACGGCAAAGGACATCTCTGTAGATTTGTGTGTGTGTGTGTGTGTTTAAATGGAATACAGAAATCCATTAGTGAAAGAGGATATTGTGCTGTAAAAGGGTTTTCTCAGGTAAACTAATGTGCTAATCTAATTTAACTGATCATTAATATGATTCTAAATAACTGAACTATATTAGGTTACACTAATAAAGTATTTTTAAAAGTCAGATCAGGTAGAAATATAGATCCTTAAGGACACAACTGCACTGTATGTGTGTGTAGATGTGAAACCATGGTGTTGTTGACGTCATCATGACGTATTTCTTGAATGTTGTGAATATGAAGCAACTACATTTATTTTCCATAGAAAAGTGCAGAAAAATGTGTGAAACAAGCATAAGAATAAGAAAAATAAGTGACTGACAAAACACAATTGTTAGTACCTTCTTGTGGTGGTTGTGTGGTACTACAAGAGCGAAATTCAATTACTGTAGCTCAGAATCCCTCTGAGCCTATCTTCCCTCTAAATCACTCCAGCCTGTGTCCCAAATCATGCTCTGTCTTCTCTTCATTACCTCTCCGAGTGTGAGGATGAAAAGAGTGTGAGAGATGGGATGATCACACACTTAGGATATGGAGTTACTAGATTCCCAAGGTCTTTGGCGTGTGAGTGTGTAGATGTTTACGTGAATGAGGCCTCGGGGTGACTGACGTCAATGAAAAGGCTGGATTTTGTATGCAGCTGGGTTGAATCTTAAATGCATTTGTGTGAGTTTTGGCCTTATGTGGGACGCATGACATCAATTTCAAATAAATTATTAATTAATTCAGGAAGGTTTAGAAACAGGATAATATAAGGAAAATATATATTCATGGATATTAATAGGATAATATATATTCATGTATGTGTATGAAGAAATTGGTCAGGTGTTATATGAACCCACAATCATTCTGTTTATGATGACAGAAGCCTATCTGTCCTAGCATCATTTTTTAATGCAATGAAATTCCATAGAACTGACAGACAAAACAAACACTGATTTATATTCAGCACACGGACAGCACATAGTCAGCTTGTGTAATTTATGCTATAATTTAGTCTTTTAGTAATTTAGTTATTTAGTTATTTTTCTTCATCAAAACAGACAAAATGTAGTTTTTATGACCATATTCTCACTGACCCTTTGGCTTAAACAGGCTATTTTATTTTTACTTTATATTTTTTATAATTTTTTTTCTTTGATGGCTATACCTTTAATACGTAAAGCATATGTAACATTTCTCTAAAAATATAAATTATTTTATTTTAAATTATTTAGCTGCACTCTCAGAAATAAAAGTACAAAAAATTTATTCTTTAGGTATTAATATGTACTTTTAAAGCATATAATTCTATCTTGCACACGACAACGTGTAGCTAAAGATACTCAGTGTGCATTATGTGCCTATTTTTTAATTATTAGTGATTTAAACGTTACCACATTTTGTTTGTTTAGTATTGTTTATTATTAAGGTCAGTTATGGGATTGCTTTTATGCCACCTCTAAAAATACTGTAAAAAAAAAAAAAAAAAAAAAAAAAAATTACCTGTAACGACAGAAATATGTTATACTTGTTACAGTATTCGAACAGAGTCAAAAATGCCCAAACTTAAAATAGTTACACATTTTTAATATATCTATATGTTTTAGTCATTTTATTTCAGTGTTGGTTTTTAGTTATTTTAGTTCATCAAGTTGCATTAAATGAAAATGAGAAATGTAGCTGAAATGATCTTTTAAAGTTTTTTATTTATTTATTCATTTAATTTCAGTTAAAGTTTATTTTTATTTTTAAGTAACAATTGTTTTTAATGGTTTTGGTTTTAGTTTTAGTTAATTATAATATTCCTGTAACTTTCATGCTATTATCAGTATATACCAACTTTTGCCATTTTGCCGTTCAGATTTCATAGTATGAAAGCTTTAATTCTAAAAGATCGAGGACTTTTTATTATATTACCCCTTTAGTGATATAATGCGTAATTAATGTTAGCATTTGGTCCATGTCTTTCTCTTAAAGGTATTAGATAGTGGATTGAATTTTTGGAAATGTGGTGATATGAGAGGCCTGACATACTGATGGTAAAAATAAAAAGCCTGCATGGACACAGATAATCAGCAGTGATAACAAGCAACAATGGTCACAGGTGTCGCTTTTATTACCATTCCAAAAAGATGTGGAGGTTTTACATGGCCTTTAGGCCAAAACACCCCTCCCTCTGCCAACCGTTACCCCCCCAACCCACCCTTGTCGATCATTATCCCTGACCCCCACGAGTCAGGCATCAGTTAAGGCTCTTCGTGATGGACTGATCTCCTCAGGGGAAAAATGAATGGAGGATGAGGAAGAGGAGGAAGAGGGAAGAAAGAAGATGGGAGAAGAAGTGAAGAGTAAGAGAGAATAAAGAGGGGTGGGGAAGAAAAAGCCATGCTTTCATCTGATATCAACAGCCACATTTTCTATTGTGACGTTTTGTCTGACTGACCTCCATCCCTCTCTCCTTCTTTCCCTTCCCAGGATGACTCATACGGGTGGTGCGCTCTTTCCCTAGCCCTCACTTGGTGGCCATAGTGTAGCAGCCATCTGGGTGCCACTGCATGTCACGGATGCGCCTGACGGACTGAAACTGGGGATGACGAGCACCATACTCATTAAAGTGACGGTAGTCGCTCTTCTCCAGCAGGTACTGGCTGCCACGGTAACCAGGATACTGGTAGCCTACCCAACTAAAACAAGAAATGAGAGGAAAGACAAACAAACATAGAGAATGAATAAAACTGAAGTACAGAATTGAGAATGAAGAAGAGCCTCCTTTCAGTTCTATTTTATGAAAACTTTTATTGATTTTATTGAAATCTTAGTAGCATTAATGCTGTTAGTTTATCTAGGTTGAGTAATAATGAAAATTAAAACTGAAGTGTGCAATGTAAGACAAAAGTAATGACTGCTTTCAAACAGGTTTCCAGAAAGTCGGCCATTAGTCGGCCAAACACCATCTCATGGTAATTCGTAAGTATTCTACGTTTTGGCAAATTGGTGGCTAATTTGTATGAATTCGTTCAATTTCATTTGTATGATCTGTTTACACCACAATGACGGTTATGTTTAGGGGACCCCTTCATTTGCTTTTTTTTTTTTTAAATCATACGTTTTCATACGATTCCTATTGTATGAATTAATACGAAATCACCTCCTCATAGAATAGTTAGTGTGGTATAAAATCTGAATTATTCGTATTTTAACGTTTGATATTAGGAGTTTTAATACAATATCGAGGTTAAGTGTGTAATGCATGCAAGACAAAAATAATTATTGTTTTCAAACTGGTTTCCAGAAAGTCTGCCATTAGTCCACCAACACAGTCTCATGGTAATTCATAACTATTTTATGTTTTGGAGAATTAGTGGCTCATTCGTGGCTGCCTACGCTTTTCGGAACCTACAAGAAAGTGTTTTAACACAAAAAACTACAAATATCAGTTTTAAACTCAGTGGATTTAGGAAGATCACAGACTTCAAATTTCTCTCCTATCAGATGTATTTTTTATGCTGAGTTATCACTTTTATGTTCAGATATCACAATCTACTCCGATTTCTTTGATGAGAGACCACTTACGTGCCACAGCTGACCATGATGCTGCCGACACGGTCGGTAAAGCCGAAGGTGTACATACTGGGAACATCGTCATCGATAATCTCCATCTTACGACCCTTGAAATCACCTACTTCATACAGACAGATCTTATGCTTTTCTGGGTCCTGTGAGGAGCACAAACAAGAGAAGATCAAGGTATAATTTCATTAATAAATGCATATGATTTCTTTTTTTTTTTTCAGTTTATCTTTAGCCAAGGTAGGGACAGGCTGGGAACAGGAATTAAACTCGCATTCCTGAATCAGCACCATGACTCAATGAATAAGGTTTTAATGATAATGCTGTATGTGTGTAATGAATAAAAGGGATGAATACCATTCTGACAGGTCTGAAGGACAGCAGGTAGTCATTCCTGTGGCAGTTGCTCCAGCAGTCCCAGCGGGGGTACTCACCCTTCTCCAAGATGTACATCTCTCCACAGAAGTTCATCTGCTCCCAACCCACCCAACTAAATAAAAGAAAACGGATAGAGAAAATGGAGGAAGTATTGAAATACAGAACATTTGGTAAGTCACTCATATGTATCACAGGAAAACTCACGGGCCGCACTCCACGCGGAGGGAACACACTCTATCCATGCCCATTTCACACACGTTCATGCACTCATTGGAGATCTCGATCATGCGGCCCTGAAAGTTCTCCTGATCATACACATACATCTGAGAGAGAAAAAAGGAGAAGAACATCAGGTCAGTTTTGCTTGTTATGCAACTATAAATTAAAGTTGTCCGTTTTTAGTTTAGCTTAGCTTAAAAATAAAGCATATGTACAACTCCCACATCTATTTCTATGGAAACTGAATTGATACTCAGTTTCACACAGCTGTTTGCCATCATGTACCTTTCATCAGTCATCATATGCAACTTTTTTGCATCTGTAAATATGGTACTAGTAAGTACCTTGTAGTTTCCCATGCCCATCTCGGTTCTCTTCTGAGTTTGAGCAGCCTTCCCATCAGTCTGGGAGGCAGGCTTGGACTTCTCTCCACCAGTGGACATGATGACTACAACAAGAGAGCATATGCATGAGTGGAGAAACGTGAATAATTAGCAGCCTTCTTGATGGAAATATCTATTGACATGTAGTGATGATGTGAAGTGCTAAATATTGCTCAAAGCAAGTAATGAATCCCATTCCAACAAATCGAGTACATTTATAGCCCTTGAATGAATTCTTCACCCACTTACTTTGAAACACTTACACAATAGTGTTACAGACGTGCAATGCTCATACGTAACAATTTGCCCAAGATGACTAATTTACAAATATATCACAAAAAGGGTACATTATAATGTAGTTTAAGCCAAATAATACAATTCTTGCTACTTCTTCAAAATATTTGCGTAAGATATTAAATTAGCCTGGCCCCAGATTCTCACAAGGCTTCAAACGTAACCCTTTTAAATTAAAATAACACCCACCCCAAGAAGGAATTAACAGTAATTTAAATTGGATACTGTGTGTTCAATAAACAAAAAAAACCCCACATCATTTTGTACTGCATTTTTATATTTTATTTAACAAACCTCCTTTAATTCGCCCTATCTCTCTCTGTCTTCATATCCACAGCTTTTTTTTCTTTTCTGTATTCATTTTTCTGTTGTGACAAAAAGGTTACAGTTCACCCAGACGATGAATAAAGTGCTGTGCTCACAAAAGGATTACATTTTAATTGCCTTCTACCGGTGACTAATGTGTCGAAGCTGTTAGAGATATTCTTACACAAGCCCATGCTGGGGTTTCCTTGCTGTAAACTATGCAACCAGATAAAATGTGGGATCAACTCTCTCCCAGTTTGTTTTTGCTCACAGACCCCAGTCTCTTACCTGTGTGTTAGTCAGTAGCCGCTCTCTGTCTCAATCAGCGTGTCAGCGTGTGAATTGAAAGCAAACGTGTCCCTTTTATAGGCTGGCGCCCAGCATGGGGGGATTAGGCCCACAGAAACAAACTCGCTGAGCTCACCAATCCACACACAGAAAAGAAATCACCCCATCATCAAACAGAGAGAGAGAGAGAGAGAGGTATACTTATTTCTCAAACCCAATAAGTCTTTTCATAATTGTGGAAGCTTACCTTTTGTCTGTGTGCTTCTGGTTCTGAAACTTTACAAGCTGACGACAAAATACAAGCTGTTGAACACCATCACAGCAATACTTCCAGTTCATTTCACTGTAAAGTACCATTTGTCAGTGATGAACAACAAAGATACCAAAGTGAAGGCTTAGACTGGAATATTTTAAATTCTTACATTGGATCTATGATTTTTTACATAAGAGGCTAATTCATCTGGTGGCAGCATTATGGTTTTATCTCATTTAAAAACTACATTAGCCTGCTTCCGCAGCACACTAAAATTGACAAAACAAAATCACATTTGTCAGTGTAATGGAACACCATCAGGCGCCAAATTGAAGACTTGGCGAATTTCCAAACATACACTGAACTTATATTTTTCATAAAATGCATGCTAATTTGGTGCCAATAAAAGTTTGTTATCGTCTCATTTACAAAGTACATTAACCTGCTTATGCAGCCAAGATGTTGTGTTAAAACTCTGGCAACCGTGCTGCCAACTGTGAACGTTTTTTTTTTCTTCTTCTTTTTGGAGTAATATTACATTACATGAATATAAAAATTCATGATTGAGTGATAATGTTTGCCTAATAATTGTAACTTAAAATCAAGTTACAAAAACATGTTTTCTATGTGAAATACATACTTTTAAACACAGCCACAAGGCACTCTTTTTTATGTAGCTAGAAGGTGATGTTACTACACTGGCTATGTTCAAAACAGCAATAAATCCCACAATGCAATGAGTTTGACTCTTCCATCTCTAGTGTGATGGGTGAACCGAAAGTAATATCAGCCCTAGTTTGCAAACGCTTTCCTTAAAGAGGTCATATGACGTTGCTAAAAATAACATTATTTTGTGTATTTGGTGTAATGAAATATCAGGGAATCAGGGAATTCTGTGGAATTCTGTGCATACTCGGCCCAAGGGAAGAAACGGCTCCAGCTGTGTTGGTCGTCGTGACAGTATGCCCGGAGGTAACGTCCGA
>NW_015624871.1:249662-269605 GCF_001515625.1 Sinocyclocheilus rhinocerous
CATTATTTTGTGTATTTGGTGTAATGAAATGTGTTTATGCGGTTTAAGGTAAAAAAACATTATTTTCCACATTATTTTGTACATTGTTTCTCCTCTATGCCTGTCATAAAGCAAGGCCAGACACAACGGGTAAGTGAAAGACAGGATGGTTTATTGAATGTTCCATTGAATGGGGCTTACAATCAGGGCTGGAGGGAGAATGGGCTCAGGATCGGAAGGGGTGTCTGGGGAGTGCATGCATGAGAGGGCGTCGGCTTTATTGTTACAATTCCCGGGACGATAGGTGATGGTGAACTGAAACCTGGTGTAGAACAATGCCCAGCGGGCTTGGCGTGGGTTAAGTCTCTTGGCTTCTCTGAGGTATTGGAGATTTTTGTGGTCGGTAATGACTGTGAACGGATGGTTTGCTCCCTCCAGCCAGTGCCGCCACTCCTCCAGGTGTCAGTCTGATGACACAATAAGATATTTTAGACAAAATTGTGTGTGTGTGTGTGTGGGTGTGTGGGGGGGGGGATGCATGGTGAGATCCTTAATTCCTACCATTTCATGTATTTTTCATGCATTTTTAAACGGCATTCGTATTCAGTAAACAGTGAGCAATAGTAATCTATTACAAAACCACATTCCCATCACCTTAACACTTCTAGGTCATGGGTTATGGGCCATGGGTCAATGAGGAGCAGCCAGTATGTAACACATGGTCCTATGGCAACACTACATCCTAAAGTGTGGTTTACCGATTTATGATGAATTTATTCTAGTATGCTTGATTATAAAGGAAAAATATCTGGTTGTATTACAGAATCTTCCTCAGTTCTTCATTTAAGATTTGAAAAAGTTATATTTCCTAAGTGAAATTACCATGGTTATTACACAGATATAATTCTAAGTTACGATGTTTCTGTAAAACAGAAAAAGAAAGGAAGAAAAAATCCTTGAACTTACAAAAGGACCTACAACAAATTATTTTAAACCTCAAAGTGAAAAAAATAAAATAAAATCTAAAAAAAAACAAACAAAAAAAAACTTAATAAATCAATGTTTATATGGCTATTCCCAAATATGAATTTGTGAATTCGCCATGGTTGAGCTTTCTAAAAATTACTAAACTGCTGTGGCTGTCTTCCAAACCTTAGGACAGCAGACAAACTACAGACATGTTCCTGGGAGCTTTGAAAGAGTGGACGTTCACTGTATGCAGTGGGTCAAATCCCTGTATTCTCCACATATAGGCCGCTCATTGTGTAGCATACGATGCACTGTGCTGACCGATAGGAATATAGCCGCTTGCGCTCCATTGTGCGAATCAATAGTGTCTGCATTCACACGAACCATGGGCGCGCGCACGCTCACGGCTCCATCAAATCCAATGCGCTGACGGCGCAAAATGCTCCACTACTCTGGATTCCCAATAAAGACAATGATAACACACCCAAACACACACACACACACACACCCTCACAGATTCTTCCATCAATTTCAGCGTCGCGACGTCCACCCAGCTTTGATGGTCGCTATAAAATAGAAGCGTCAAATAATCATAAAAACTCCTCCTCACTGACGAGCATCACTGTACAATAGGACAGGTGGAGATTTAAGGTAAGATAAATTTAGAGTAATAGATTGGATGAGGGTTTTATGGAAATGTACATATGAAGAAAAAAGCTCAAATTAATTTCTAACAGCTAAGGATTACGTTAAATTGCACTTCGTTACCTTGACTGTTGCTTATTAACAAAATATGACCAGCATCAAATGAGCTGTCATGGGAACTTCTTTGCCAGATTTGTGCACAACCTTAAAGGGGTCATATGATGCGATTTCATTGTTTCCTTTCTCTACATAACTGTACATCTCCCAAAGTTTGTCAAATATGTTTGAAGAAGTTTTCAGCCTTCGCTCTTGTGCAGGAAAGAAGACGAACAGAGTTACTAAGATCCAAACAAACCCATCAACTACTGGGATAGACATGGCTCCTTGCTTTAAGGTAAAAACCTTACCACTCTTTCTCTCAAGTGAGAAGAACAATGAAATAGTGAGAAACAAGCTATTGATTCTCTGTCTGAGAGTGAGAAACAGGCGCCAAACTATCAATAATTTAAATTAGGTTTCCTCTGCTTAGGTATTGATTTTGAGACTTTATAGATGAATGGTCTGTGGATGGTTGCTGCTGCTGCTGCTTCTTGTCATTATGTGCAGAAGCATGAGAAGAATTCAGTATTATTTAAAGGGATAGTTCAGCCGGAAATGAACAACTTCAAGTTGCTCCATCCTATATGAATTTCTTTCTTCTCTGGAACACAAAAGAAGATGTTTTGAAGAATGTGGGTAACCAAACAGTTTCTGGTCCCCATTTGCTTCCATAGTATTTTTTTTTCATACTATGGAAGTCAGTGAGGACTAGCAACTGCTTGGTTACCCACATTATTCAAAACATCTTCCCTTGTGTTCAGGAGAAAAAAAGACATCCATACAGGATTGGAACAACTTGAGGGTGAGTAAAGGATGACAGAATTTTCATTTTTGGGAAAATTATCCCTTTAAATATAGAGGACATAATGAAATGAGAGGAGGCCAGTGGTTGAGTGTGTAGGAGAGAGACATTTCTCCAAATTAGAAAACGAAGCTGTGACATGTGCATGTTTGTCAGGTGACCGTGTTCGAGCAGGAGCATTTCCAAGGTAAATGTCAGAAGCTCACCTCAGAGTGCCGCAACGTCCAGGAGCGTGGGTTTGACAACATCCGCCCTGTCCGTGTGGAGAGCGGCGCGTGAGTCGCCCACTCTGTGTTAATGATTGCAAAATCTTGCCAGTTAGTAAGGAAATTACAGTTTTAGATGTTTTTGAAAGCTTTTGAGTGTTTCATCCTGAGATTATTTAAAATGTGTGTTGAGAAGTGTGCTTTCCAATAAATTATGAAAATGACTGAGATGCCTCAAGATTACTTGAGAATTGCTTCCTGTAGGTGACTCAGAAAAACAAAGGCAAAAAAAAAAAATCCCACAATATGGGCACAATGCTTATAATAATACCTTAACACATGCATTTTTTAAAATGAAAACAAAACATCATAAATAGCTCAACCCTCTTGTAAATACTTTATAAATGTTAAGTTCTCCTTAATTCTGTGCAGCTGGGTGGGATACGAGCACCATGACTTCCAGGGGCAGCAGTTTGTCCTGGAAAAAGGAGAATATCCTCATTGGGACGCCTATAGCGGCAGTCTGGGCTATCATGTGGAGAGGATGATGTCACTGCGCCCCATATGCAGCGCTGTGAGTGTGTGAGCACATTCTGATGCTTTGAAAGTCTTTTATTCTCTAATTTTTCTAAGGAATTGGACTGATTTTTTCCTGATAATAAAACAAAGTGAGGACATCTCCTACAATGAAGGAAAGAGCTGAGCCATATCTCAGAAAATCATAGACTCTTTTGGTTAAGCAACCACATACACACTTAAAAATAAAGGTTCTTTATTGGCATCGATGGTTTCATGAAGAACCTTTAACATCCATGGAACCTTTCCATTGCACAAAAGGTTACTTCAAGTGGAAAAAGGTTCTTCGGATTATTAAAATGTTCTCACACTAAGAAAAAATGGTTCTTTTAAGAACTTGTCAGGCTCTTTGGGGAACCCAGAATGTTTCTTCTGTGGCTCCCTGTGAAAACCCCATTTGGAAGCTTTATTTTTGAGTGCAGCAACATTAAAAACACCTTAGCAACTGCATATAAATGCACCATAACCTGTTAGAAACCTTATTAAAAAAACCTATAGAACAGTTGTAAGAAAAAACACCATAGAGACTGATGGTGAATGTGATGTTTTTGGTGGTTTTGAAGTGCTCAACTTCATTCAAGCAAACAGTATCTCTCATTAAAACCATGCTGTTTTTTTTCTTCCTTTTCTTCCTTCCGCCACTGTTCCTTCCATTTGTAGGACCACCAGAGCAGTCGCATGGTCATCTATGAGAAGGAGAACTTCCTGGGCCGCAATGTAGAGCTGTGTGACGATTACCCATCTCTTCAGGCCATGGGCTGGTGTGACAAGCAAGTGGGCTCCATGCATGTGCAGTGTGGCGCGTGAGTAAGGGTCGACAAAACACCATTAATGCCAAACTACTGTTCTCCTGAACTGCACATTTTTCATGCTCAACAGCTGTGCTGACGATACACTTACAACACAGTCATCTGCGTCATTGGCTCATAGTATCTAGTCCTTGTGCTTGTGAAGTGTTAATGTTTTTGCTTTCACAATACAGTCCAGTGTAACATACTGTCCGATGAAAGATCTTTCTTCGACTGCACATTCCACACTTGGTGCATCAGACGCACTCACATAACAGCAATACTGTACCTGTGACTGCCACATCGGTTATGTAATGACATTATATCAACATTTCAGTGCATGTCATCACAGAAACTGATCATTTAACCCAGTGATAATTTACCATACCGTACATGGAAGAAGGGCTTGCAGTTTTCATCTGTTAGGTGATAAAACAGGAGAAAAACATCCCATACTCCCATGGGGCATAGGCAAGTCTAATTATGATTATTTTAAGTATTCCATTTCAGTCACACTTTATTTGATGGTCCAATTCTCACTATTAACTAAGACTTTTGCCTCAGTAAACTTCTAATAACCGCTTATTAATAGTTAGTAAGGTAGTTATTAAGTTTAGGTATTGGGTAGGATTAAGGGATGTAGAATATGTTCATGCAGAATATGTACTTTATAAGTACTTATAAACAGTCAATATACGGCTCGAAAGCAGTGGAGCTTTTATTATGCCACAGTCGACCGCTTTCGCTCCTTCCGATCGTGCGTATGTGGGGTAAAGCAGCGCTGTTTTATCACACTAGATACATTTGAAAGTTCTGTTATAATGCTACTCTGTGCGGTCGTCACCGGTCTATTAAAACGCACAACATATTAAAGCGTCTTTGGTGTTTCCATGTTTTCTACAAAACAAAACCGGAAATCGAGGGGTTATGACGTCATTGGCAGGCGATACAATGACACTATGGACACGGTCCGTGTCACTAGTTAAAATGGCTTATTTCTCTGGATTTAAACATTCTTCGAAACATTTGGGATAATGTAAGTACACAAGTCAGCAAAATACTCTGTTCTAGTGGTTTTTGGATATTTTAATAAATAAATCTTACATATTGTGCCTTTAATAGTGAGAATTGGTCCCTAAACTAAAGGTGTTACCTAGATTTCTAATGTACATTAGAATCCAGCTGAATTTATTAATTCAAGATTCTTGCCTTCTATTGAAAAACGTATTTAATTCCCTTCCACACAGCTTGTCATATTGTATTCAGTCGCTTTACCTCCTCATTTCCTGTCATGGTCTCTTTCCCTGCAGCTTTGCGTGTTACGAGTACCCTGGCTATCGAGGACAGCAGTACGTTATGGAGTGTGACAGGCACAGCGGCGACTACCAGCACTGGAGGGACTGGGGCTCCCACTGCCAGACCCCTCAGATCCAGTCCATCCGCAGAATCCAGCAGTAATGCCTGAGGCGAATGGAAGGAAATGGAAAGCGTGCATAGTTTGGAAGCAGAATAGTCACACCAGTCATTCTAGCAGCAGTCACTTTATGAGGTGCAGTGTGGCAAATTGTAAGACCTTCACTGATTGCACATAGTTTCCACTTATGGTACTCCAGTACTAGACGAATAAAAAAAAAATCCACGCATGTACAGATACACATCAATGCTCGTTCAAGAAAATGCACCAGCTCACATTCATAAACGCACATACATCCCCACATGTGATCCAAGGTAAAGTAGTAGCTTGTATGAACAATATTCATAAGAGACTAATATTCTATACAACAGAAGCACAGTGGGGGACACTGGAGAGTAAAAATCTGTCAATCAAGGCAAGATGTGTATCTGTATATGCAGACATGTCACGTCTCTGTGACGTTTGAGTGCCATATGGGGACAGATGGGAGTGTGTGTTAGAGCATTCTGAGGAGAGGAGGACAACGGTTGACTAATAAATACACACTCACCTCAAACTAGCATTTTTGTCTTTTTGCCTGTTCTCAAAAAGATTGTAACAGTACTCAATTTTTTAATGATTTCAGACTACATATATATAACACATGCTAAAAACCACTATTATAACAGACGTGAAAGACCTGCAAATCACTACAGGTGTTTCAATATATTCAATATATTATATCTAGTAAATGTTTTATGACAGAAATAAGGCACCAATACACAATAAGGTGTGTTATGCTGCGGACGAGGTAAAGTATTAAAAAAAAATATTATTATTATTATTGATTTTCCCATTCTGACCACCTTTCCAATGCAGATTAAAGAGAAACACTACAAACTGTACACTAATGTACACTAAATAAATGAACTGCGGTATTCTTGGATCAATCGCATTCACATTCTAACACATCAAACACTGGTTAAAAACATTCTAAAAGTGGCAAAAGCAGCATTTTTAATCATATATCTTCTATTTTATGTTTATTGCAAATATATGTTTTATAACATCATAAATGTAAACGAAATGTAACACTTTTTTTAAATGTACCCTGGCTATCGAGGACAGCAGTACGTTATGGAGTGTGACAGGCACAGCGGCGACTACCAGCACTGGAGGGACTGGGGCTCCCACTGCCAGACCCCTCAGATCCAGTCCATCCGCAGAATCCAGCAGTAATGCCTGAGGCGAATGGAAGGAAATGGAAAGCGTGCATAGTTTGGAAGCAGAATAGTCACACCAGTCATTCTAGCAGCAGTCACTTTATGAGGTGCAGTGTGGCAAATTGTAAGACCTTCACTGATTGCACATAGTTTCCACTTATGGTACTCCAGTACTAGACGAATAAAAAAAAAATCCACGCATGTACAGATACACATCAATGCTCGTTCAAGAAAATGCACCAGCTCACATTCATAAACGCACATACATCCCCACATGTGATCCAAGGTAAAGTAGTAGCTTGTATGAACAATATTCATAAGAGACTAATATTCTATACAACAGAAGCACAGTGGGGGACACTGGAGAGTAAAAATCTGTCAATCAAGGCAAGATGTGTATCTGTATATGCAGACATGTCACGTCTCTGTGACGTTTGAGTGCCATATGGGGACAGATGGGAGTGTGTGTTAGAGCATTCTGAGGAGAGGAGGACAACGGTTGACTAATAAATACACACTCACCTCAAACTAGCATTTTTGTCTTTTTGCCTGTTCTCAAAAAGATTGTAACAGTACTCAATTTTTTAATGATTTCAGACTACATATATATAACACATGCTAAAAACCACTATTATAACAGACGTGAAAGACCTGCAAATCACTACAGGTGTTTCAATATATTCAATATATTATATCTAGTAAATGTTTTATGACAGAAATAAGGCACCAATACACAATAAGGTGTGTTATGCTGCGGACGAGGTAAAGTATTAAAAAAATATATTATTATTATTATTGATTTTCCCATTCTGACCACCTTTCCAATGCAGATTAAAGAGAAACACTACAAACTGTACACTAATGTACACTAAATAAATGAACTGCGGTATTCTTGGATCAATCGCATTCACATTCTAACACATCAAACACTGGTTAAAAACATTCTAAAAGTGGCAAAAGCAGCATTTTTAATCATATATCTTCTATTTTATGTTTATTGCAAATATATGTTTTATAACATCATAAATGTAAACGAAATGTAACACTTTTTTTAAATGGAGAGAACTTTGGTTCTTCAGTTACAATGAGGAAAAGCGATATGTATTGGATAAATAATTACAGCGCACAGAAAGGAATTAGAATGAAACACACAACTCGAGCACATCACCTTGACCAAGTTCAAAATGGAGAATATCCATTTCTATGGCAACAAAACCACCTAACCTTACAAGGTATCTGCAGTTTCCTCTTTTCACTTCCCATTTCGATGAAATGCTTGGTTCACTTCTTTTTTTTTCCACTGTGAACTACTTTCTGACCTTCATTTTCTCATTGGTGGCCCACACTTTTTCTTTCCAAAGGAAAAAAAGTCTTATTTAATATAAAAGTGAGTAAATGTTTCCTATACCATCGCTTCTCTTTCAATCTGGCTATTCAGTATTTTACAACAACATCTCATCTCGTTCCAATCTCCTCACCTTTTCACCTCTCCTTTTCTAGTCCCTTAAGTGTTGGACATAGTCCTCTCTCTCTCCTGCCTGTTCGTAGGCAGCGTTGTCGTGTTTCCTCCTGCGGTCCCTAACCCTGCTCCTCTCCGGTCCTGGTGAACCCTGGGAATCGACGTCTGTATTTCTGTCCTCCTCAACTAACCCTCTCTCATCCTCATCTTTCTCATCATCATCAGCATCACTCAGATCGGTGTCAGATTCATCAGAATTTTCTTCCTCAAGGTATCGGTAACCTTTGACCTTTGAGGAATAGGATAGTAATGTGAGACATTAGCAATGAGAGTGATATGGAAGTATAATAATGACAAATGCAGAAGTCTATCCACCTAGAACAGTAGTCTCAACAATGAAAGGATAGTGTAGAAATTTATCATTTCACTCAACATTTAGACATAGACAATAGACATAGTAAATGCATTTTTGTTTTGGTTTTACAAATTGAGGATGACTCAAAATTATTGTCTGTGGTAATCAACAGGTTCTGCCAATACAGTTGTTTTGAACCTGGAAACTTTCATTTTTTTATTTTACAGAATAAATTAATTCTACTTTTAACACTAACAGGCTGTTTCTTTTAGAAAATCACTTTAAAGCCCCCACAGACTCACACGGACACATTAATAGCTGAATTACCTTGTGTCGTGGACGGGGAATCCGTGGCAACCTGAACGGAATTTTCTTCGCCAGGCGACGCTCCATTTGCACGTAGCAGAAACATGCCACTATGAGAGTCAACAACAGGAGTCCAAGCTTAGCCTTAAAAAGAGACCAGAGAGAATGTGCAGCTGACTTAATCACTATTTTTAAACACCGATTAATGTAAATAAAAAAATGTGAATACATCTCCACATATTGAGGTGCGGTCCCGTATACTGTTGATTAGCTGAATTTCGTGAACAAAATCCAGTCGTTTCAATAGGAATCTGTGCTGTCGGTAGTTTTGTGCAAGAGTGAAAAAGCCCCCAACACAGATTTTGCAATGTTTGTTGGTCATGCTAATGGACAACAGAAAGCTGCTTAGTTTGAAGTAACTTCTGCGTGAGCAGTGCTTCATACATTACTTTGCTACTCTTTTTTGCTGCAATATCGCTAATGTGACTGCACCTTTAGACAGAACTCAAGACTGAGACTAAACTGCCCATCAAAATGCCACAAAAAGCATTTGACAATAGTTTAATGTGTTTTCATCAGGTATCAGTGTTTTCTGTACTCAATAACAGTGTGATGTCCAATTCACAAACTAAAAACCCTTATGCATTGATTCTTTTTAACAAGTTAAAGTGTGGTCACATTAGTGAAATTTTGTGGAAAAAAAATGGTCCATTGGCAACTGTCAATAGTATAGTGATATAAAAAGCACAACTCACATAGAGGTCAATTTCGAACCAAACAACTGGCCAATATCGCAAATTCGCATGACCAACTGAACCAGATGTGAAATCTGTAGAGGGGAAATCATTCGTCCTTATTCAAAATTCCCCGATCGTGTGGGTTCCTATTGAAATGACTGGAAAACTTTAAACAGGAATCAATCAGGCACCTTCAATCAAAAAGTTTCACGAAACAGCTTCAAAATCGCTTGTTTGAATCAGTGAATCATTCACTGATTCGAGTTGTTACCGAGTTGACAACTGACTCCCTTACTAAACTGCTAGTTACTTAATCTGAAATTAACCGTAACATTAAACATTAAATGACTGTATTTACTCAATCATTCTTGTGTGACAACGTCTTATAAAAGGTACATATTCAAAACATAGTTTTATAATATTAATATTAAAAAAATACATTGAATTTTGTTACTTAAATATTAATGCTTATGGTTTCTGAGATTTAACTGAAGCAACTGTAAGGAAAAATCTGTTTGGGTGATATGTTGGAACCATGATTGACATAACTGAACATTTTGTGAATTAAAAGCAAATTATTTTTTTCTAGTGTCCTGTTACAGTAAATGCAAGGTATGCAATCAAAACCTGCAAAAATTAAAGTCTTTACCCGCATAGGCATTGCAGACCAAAGATAGACGATGAAGATTGCAATGGCCTGCCACCAATGATAGATAGTAAAAACAAAGTCTAGTCGCTCCTTGTCTTCATACAGCATCCCCAGCAGAGCTACACACAACAACGTTGTCATATCATTGATGTTAGAGTGTGTCTTTCTGAAATGGGTGTAAGCTTAACGTGTAAATGGCATTTGTACTCACTGCTCAGTCCAGTCTTGTTGAGCGCAGTTCCCAGACCCCACAGGGCGGAGAGCACCAACAGATATGGAAGATAGCTAGGTGTTTGTGGTTGGGGCGACCAGCACATAAGGGTTATGATTAGCACAAAGTGCACGAAGGCACCCACCAGAAGAATAATCGGCCTGGGTAAGCGCAGCAGCGTCAGGGACAGGCCCGAACAGATGGAGGATGACAAACCATACACCATAACTAACAACCACAGCTTCTCCATCCCTACTGCACACACTCCATATGACTGAGAAAGACAGGCACAGAAAGGGAGAAAATCTGTTTAGGTAATGAGTGATTGTGCGCTGTTCCTTTAATAGCTTAATTAAACTAAATACCAGGCAAATTGGTTTACTTGCAGAATCCTGCTTCTTCCTTGGTGCTTAATATTGTAGAATGGCAACCAAAAATGGTCTTGTTAAGCTAAAAAATACTCAGTGCTGAGAGCTGACACTGTGTGACTTTTGGTATTCAAATTTTACCTGTGTATTTCAGCTACACGGTCTATTTTGTCTCACCAGTATGAGTCCCTGGACGGCGAAGAGCATTTCAAAACCAGAGTAGATGAAGAACGGACAGAGCAGACGGAGACGGTAGTCTCGTAAGTGCTTGAAGGGCAGCTGGAAGATGTTCCCCCAGCCAATGCTGCGAAGGTCAATTTCTTCTGTGGGCCGATATGCAGCTCCACACAACACCAGGAACTGTTAGGGAACATTGGCAGCACACTGTTAAAAGGGATAGTTCACTCCAAAATGAAAATTCTTGTTTAACATGGAACACGAAAGGTGAAGTTTGATGAATTACAAGTAGTTCATACCACTCGTGCATTATATTTAAAGTGCATGAACCAACTTTGTGTGAGGAACAGTCCAAAATATAGGTTGCTGATATCAAACCAGAGAGCAAGATTTTCAGTCAACTTTTTTTATTATGCAAGTGATGTCAAACGTTATTAATTCAAAACATAATTGACTTTTTAAGTATTATTGAGATCTTTTATAATAATTATTTGAATAGTCAGCAATTGTTGAACCCTGAGCCACATTTTTTTCTTTCCACACACTTATTTGTGTTACGTACTAATATGGTAGACGTTTTGGTTGAAATATTATTGTACATATCTAAAAACTGTACTTTGATAAAACTTTAATGCCAATTTGAAAACTCACAGAGAATGAATAAACAATTGACGTCAAACCTGAAAAATTATCAAATTTCGGTTTGTTTGTCCCATAAATACTTGGAAAATAGTGCATGCGTTGTATGGACCACTTTATGATAATTGTATGGTACTTTTTTTTGTCATTCTGTAGCTTGATAGTCATTCACTTTCATTATAAGGACTTTTTTTTATTTTTTTAAGAAAAAGTCAAGTCACTCATTATTTTAATGTGTCTTTGTTACCATGTAATTACACAAATATGAACTGAGCAATATCAATTAACAACATGTACTTACTATACTAATTCTTTGTATAGTAATTACTTGCTTGTAATTATGCATAATTTAGTGTTATTTCCATGTGTATCATCCAATGTGTAACAAAGACAAATTAAAATAAAGTGTTATCAGAAAATGTAATGGATTCAGAATAACATGAGGCTAAATAATTTTAATTTCTGGTGAAATATTTCAATTGAGTTACTAAAAACAAAATAACATTCTCAAACCTACTTTGGTTCAGAATAAAATATCTATGTAAAATGACTATGGAGGTCAAATTGCTGTTGACTACAGACTGTTTCAGTCACTGATATAATCCAAATTATATATATATATATATATATATAATAGTGATGATGATGATGATGACAGTCTTACGATGAGCATGGCGAGGAAGGCTGCTCCCATGAGCACACTCTCGACCTCGATGAGCAACAGAGAGCGAGGCAAGCTGTGCAAAACGGTCTTATTTAAATTCTCTATCACCCCTTTCCCTGAGGCTCCTGAGAGAGAGAGAGAGAGGATGAGAAGAGACAAGAGAAAATAATGCATCGAACAAGACTGTTTTATATTACATTTTAGGTCTGGATGCATACATTTTTTAAAGACTTCAGACTTCAAACTGCTTCTTTCTCTATTCAGTGTTTTTCACTCTACAATATGGCAAGTGGGTGACTTTCCATGTCAAGCAGTGCTGCTGGTGATTTGGCGTTATTGGCTATTTTGCAATTCCAAATACTGGTTTAAAAAAAACTCTTATCGTCATCTCTGCTGAGAGCTAGGAAGAGCCAGACATAGCAGAGCCCTGGAGAGCAGATGTGCTGCTGCCCCAGTTTGCAGGAAGTCAGAAGTGTGAAGTTTCTAATTGCCAAATGACTACATTTTTTCCAACTGTAAATATTCACGACACATTTGATTTTATTTTGCAAGATATCTTCTCATCACATGAAACTAACTTCAAGATGATTTTGATCAAATTTTTTACTTTTTTCTTTGGTGTTAAATGGAATTGATTAAGGTGCATTTCTTTTCGGTGTAATTAAGTAAATGTAGTGCAAGTAATTGGCATTTCACTCGCTTAAGTATTTGGACACTTAGGCCATTCTAAGGCATACATATACATGCCTATACATTGTATACATCTACATGTACATCTACATATACATAATATATTTCAATTAATTAGATAAAAATAAATAAATAAACAAACCAAGTAGCATCTGGAAATATATTATTCTAGAGAACTAAGTGATTTTTGCAATTACTTTTAACCCCTTGGTCCCAAGGTGAATTTTAATGGACGTATGAAGTCACCACTGGTTTACTGCATTACTTATGAAATAGCATTAAATATGTGTTGTCTTAAATTTTGAACCATACATATATTGTTTTATAAAACCGAAAAACTATCTAAACTTAATTTGTTCAAAAGTTTGGGGTCAGTACTTTTTTTTTTTTTAAAGAAATGAATACATTTTTTCAGCAAGGATGCATTCAAATCAAAAGTGACAGTGAAGTATTTTAAATTGTTACACACACAAAACCTAATTCAAATAAATGCTGTTCTTTTGAACAATCCTGGAAAACATGGTTTCCATAAAAATATTAAGCAGCACCAAATCAGCATAACATAATGATTTCTGAAGGATCATTTGACACTGAAAACTGGAGTAATGACTGCTAAAAATTCAGCTTTGCCATCATTTTAAAATCTATTGAAATAGAAAAATGTTATACTGGTTTTACTGTGTTCTGATCAAATAAATGCAGCCTCGGTGAGAATAAGAAAAAGAAACAACAATGTTTTTCACAAAAATCGTAACGACAAACATATCAATGAATCTCATACTGAGATAGTTCTTTTTCTGCCTTTGGGTTACTCATTTTTCTAGCAAGTCTGATTGGTATTCAAGCAACAGCTGCTGAGGTGTTATATTGTTTTTCCACAGTGCTCCTTTATGAATATATATACCCATCTATACCTTGTGTTTGATGTGGTAGTTTTATAGATATTTTTATAAGTGTTATAACTTCGAGAAATATCCCCCCCAAAAAAACTAAGTGAATAGCGTTCTCTTTTTAAAAGTCTCTCCAGTGAATGCAGCAGCACTTCAGTTTTTAAAATTTGAAGTACTTCATGAAGTAATTTTTGACTATTCGTCGTTCAACATTATGCATCAAGCACATGAAAACTTCATAAAAGGATATGAGAACTAATGCAAATGTCATACTGAGCAGCTGCTCGATCTGTGAACGACGCATTAGCCTTTAAAATGTAAGTGTGTAAAGCTAAAAGGGGACAGGATCGAGAGAGAGGACTTTACCACACTGTGTGACTTTGAAGAGAGTGTGTTTGTAATCATTCAGATAGTTATTGAGGAACAGCACCATGGGGAACTCGGCAAACACGAAACTCAGCTGCAGGAGAGAAGAGAGACACAGAGTGAACGCTATAAATAGCTGCATATTAATGCACAAACCCACATATGCAGCCGGCATCGACACATACACACACGCAGCTGTGAATACATATAAATGCTTCCGTTATGATGGCAAAGGGGAAAACACAACTAATCACAGGTTAACTAATAGTGAATTATTGCAACTTACAGCGTTTCACACATTTTAAGAGTGCCCGAAAAGGCTCATCTTTACTCACATGGAAAACAATGTAGAAGACGGACTGGAAAATGATGATGTAAGAATGGAAGGCTCCTTTGGGGGGCTTCTTCTGCTCCTGGACATGTTCGTCCTTGTAGTTCACATACTCATAATACTGCTGGGCCATTCTGATGACCACACACAAACAAAGAGGTGGGAGTGGGTGGGTGGGTAGTTAGTTAGCTGTATCTGTATCTGAGAAAGACTCAATAACTGAGTGTATAATGCAGTAGTGAGCTTTTGTTTATGCTTGTTTATGCATGAGGAGGTATAACTGAGAACTGCTAGCTGCATAATCTGAAAAATAATGACCAAGCATTTCTAGTGCTGATTGAGTCGATGTTGCAATATTGGAAATCAACCTACAAATGGCTTAGTTATAGTCTCTCAAACAGACCTGGGATCATTTTTTTATGTTTTGAATATATTACACAACAGAGGATTCATGGTCACACTTTATTTTAAGGTCTAGTTCTTAGTATTAACAAACCATTAACTATGACTTTTGCGTCAATGAACTCCTAATTTACTGCTTATTAATAGTTAGTAGTTGTTAAGTTTAGGCATTGGGTAGGATTAAGGATTTAGAATATGGTCATGCTTTATATGTGCTAATACACAGCCAATATGTTAATAATAGGCATGCTAATAAGCAACTAGTTAATAGTGAGAATTGGTCCCTATACTAAAGCGTTACTGGATTCACCACTATTACAATTCTGCTTGAAACCAATTAACCAATACCAGTAATTGTTTTGAGGTTATGGCTAGTAACTGCAAAATATATATCTAATATTGACTGATACAGATACATTTTTAAAAATCTCTAATATCGGCCAATAATAAACAGCATCTTCAGTTTGGCTTTATTTTGCAATACTATGCAAAATACATTTTTGGAAAATAAAGAAGTAGAATAAAATATTGTAAACTCCTAACAAAATAGCAATATGCTTAAAATGATTGACACATACACTATTATTCAAAAGTTATGTAAGATTTTTAAATGTTTCTGAAAGAAGTCTCTTATTTAAAACAGCAATATTGTGAAATATCACTACAATTTAAAGTCACTGTTTTGTATTTTAATATATTTTAACATGTAATTTATTCCTGTGATGACAAACCTCAATTTTAGGCATTCATTACTCCAGTCTTCACATGATCCTTCAGAAATCATTATAATATGCTGATTTGGTCCTCACATTTCTTCTTCTTATTATATTATCAATGATGAAACTGATGTGATGCTTATTATACTTTTTTTCAGGATTCTTAAAGAGGTCCTATTATGCTTTTTCACTTTTTCAACTTTAGTTAGTCTGTAATGTTGCTGTTTGAGCATAAAAAAGATCTGCAAAGTTACAAAGTTCAAAGTCTACTTCAAAAGGAGAGTTCAAAAGAACAGCATTTATTTAAAATCAAAAATTTTTTTGTAACATTATAAATGTCTTCACTGTTACTCTTGATCAATTTAAAGCATAGAATTTCTTCCAAAAAAAATCTTTCTAACCCCAAACTTTCAAACAATAGTGTACATGTTCTATGCACCTTCAGCTTTTGAACACCCTCACCTGGTGATGTAGTTTCCCAGTGATGCCCAAAGAGGAACAATGACAACACCAATGGCCACAGCTGACGGTACAAGAGTGTAGTATCGCTCCCAGTAATTGGTTGAAACAAAGAGAGCATAGATGCCTGATGCCAGGAACATCATCCATTTAGTGCCAAGAAATCTGAGAAAGAAATACAATTACATTGGAAAATAAAGGGTGTGGGATTACTGGACTGTAATTATCACATGTCATTCTCAGTTTACACCACGGGTGTGAGAAGACCTTTGGTGCCAAAACTGCTCAAGCATTAAGTGGACAGTAGATGAACAGTAGGAAGTGCTGCTAATAATTGTGGCGGTGGGTGACAAACATCCAAAGAACCAAACTAAATGAGCAAAACGGAAAAACGTGGGTTGCATGAGGATTATGACCAAAACAGAAATGCAAGGAAAGACATAAACTCAACCTAATGAGCACCGGCGTGTAGAGCAGGCCGACAATAGGTGTAACGTTGATGCCCATCAGCATTTTGTTGTCGATATCCTCCAGCCCTAAAGTGCCATACTTGACCTCTCTGTAGGTCTCATCGTAGTGCAGAATTAACTGCATCTGTAACAGACCTACAAAGAAACAGCTCGTGATGAAACGTGCACAACACTCCAAAAACCTGTATTTGTTTTTGGCATGTGACAAGATGTCCCAGATTTGTCAGCTGTTCCTCAATTTCACAGTCTCAGACCAAATGAGACATCTTTGTGTGTGTGCATGCCAATGAACTTGCTAAAAATGGCCAGAAGAGTGAAGAGTCAGTGAAGTATGTTATCCACAAAGCATGTCATATTCATTTGCACTGCAGACAGTGCATAATGAAATCACACTGATACAACAGTGTGACATAAGTAGAGTCCTACTCAATGTCGTATTTAGAGCAAGATCTTTTTATAAAGCAGCGTGCAGACTTTGAGGAGTATGAGGTCATCGTTGGACTGAATCATATTATGTGCCTGTGGTGTGTGATGCGCAATGGCTGACCCATGTAAACGCTGTAGATGAGCATTCCTCCGCAACTGGCCCCCACCACATTCTTCACTACACCCAGCCTCTTTCGTCTGTAGTACTTGCGCTCCTCCTCCTCCTCATCGTAGTCAGGATGTGGGCCGAGAAACTCCTCCACCTGTCAATGGAAAAAAAGATCCAAAAGCCTGAGACCACTCTGAAAATTCAAGATTGTTGTTTTTTTGTTCATTTATACAGACATAAAGTTTCAGGGTTTTAAAAAATTAAACAATGAAAAGCCATGAGGTAAAATGGAATGTTTGAGATTCTGCCGTTTTTAGCACATTCGTGACATTGACCGTGTGAATTTAATTTTTTTTTCTAATCAAATTTTACTCAAGTTTTTATGCTGTTAATATAAAATACTTTTAAAAAGTCTGGAGTCAATAACATTTTCTGAGAGAAATGAAATATTTTATGCAGCAAGGATGCATTAAATTGATCAAAGTGACATTTAAAATGTTACAAAAATATGTATTTCAAATAAATGAAATTTCTATTCATCAAAGAATCCTGAAAAAACTAAATGTGTCACAGTTTCCACAAAAATATAAACTGTTTTCAACATTGATAATAAGAAATATTATTTGAGCAGAAGAAATCATGTGACACTGATGACTGCAGTAATGACTGCTGGAAAAATGAAAAGCCATCACAGGAATAAATTACATTTTAAAATATAGAGAAATAGAAAACAGTTATTTTAAAATGTAATACTATTTCACAATATTACTGTTTTTACTGTATTTTTGACCAAATAAATGCAACCTTGGTGAAGCTAAAAGACTTCTTTCAAAAACATTAAAAACAGTAATGTAATGTGCAAGGAAAATATTGTAATAAATATAAAATAGAATAAGTTTCGTTATTTTTTTTACATTTAATTGTACCTCAGTATATCTAAATCACAAATATAAATCCTGAGTATTTAAAGAAAAAAAGGCTGCAAGAAAACTTAAAATAATTAAACTCAGGACTCAATTAAAATATGTTAAATTACATCATAAGTACTGTCCCCTAAACCACTGTTGTTTTTATTGAAGAACAAACTTCTGGAATCATGAAATTAACAGTGGTTAAATATTTAATCTGTTTATTATTATTATTTTTTTTACAAAACGTTTCAAGCAGTTTTGTCGCCATTACAGCAGAAGAAATAGAAGAACCAGAAGAAACATCCTAGCCTACATGATTTAAGACTATGGCTACCTGTCCCTGAATGTTTCCCTCAGGACCGCGCAGCAGCACTTGATCATCTCCATCAGCAGGGGGCGCGCCGTTCACTTCAGCCTCGCTGTACACGTTATCTTCAGTGATCACTGCTGCCATCTGGCGGCCGCACTGCTCTCTGACCACAGTAATGCAGGTAAGATCACTGCCAAAGGTAAAAACGACGATATTTTAAAGATAAAATAAAAGGAATGAACATGACAGCAAAGAACAGGGAGAATAAGAGAAAACTGTGGTGACTGTGTGATTGTAATGTGGAATAAATATTACATAAACTTGTTCCTGGAGTTAATAAAAAACAAGGATTGTGGGCGGAAGCTCTACAACAGGTGTACAAAACGAATTAATTCGATGTCAACACGACATTTGAACACATTTATAGGTAATGTTGCATATGCAATGAAGCCTGACGATCACACAAGGCGAAGTAAACATTAAGCATTAACTAAGCGCAAATATAACTCACCAAAGTGGAAACGATGAACGCTATAACGTTAGTGGCAAAGGCTGCAAAGTCTTGAAAGATTAAAACCTAACGTTAAGATTCTAATCGAGCCTCTAATGAAACTTTCGCCTCATGAACAGTTGCGTGTAGGTTTTATTAAGAAAACAAAGAAGGAAATGAAAGTTTTCACCCTAGTTCCCCATTTTCTTAAAGAGATAGTGCCTCGGAATGTGGGCTATGCACATATGACATAAACCAATTGACCTATCGGTAAGCATACCTGTCAACCCTCCCGTTTTTCCCAGGATTCTCCTGTATTTTGATATCTGTGCAGGGAGTACCGTGGGAAAGAAACAATGATCACTGGTAGAAATGGGAGAAGACTCAGGTGGTGCTCCAGTGAAAAAACTAAATATACATGTAAATTGAGATATAGCTTACACTTCAAAAGGCTATTTAATTGATTAAATATGAGCGCTGCAAGTTTCAAAGTCAGGTGCTGCGCTGCTTTGTTTACTGCGGTTACGGGGAAAACCAGTTCCTGGCTAAAAGCGCCACCTGCTGGCAGAGAATGAATTTGCATTTTTCAATAAGCCCTTCTGCTCTGTTTAGACCAAAGCCAAAAACGACCCTTATTTTTACGCAGAAAACACGCAGTTGTAAATGTGAACTGGTGGATCGACAAGAAGATAATGAATTATAAAACTCTAAAGATATAGCCTACACTAAGATATATTTATGTTACTAAATGAATATCATTTTTGATAATAATTGTTTAAATTAATATAAAAATAATATAATATAATGTAATATAATATACAAATTGTTACTTTTGACTATAACAATTAAATATTCCATAGAGGGAAATATAAAATATTTTAAAGGGGTCATATGACGTTGCTAAAAAGAAAATTATGTTGTGTATTTGGTGTAATGCAATGTGTTTATGCGGTTTAAGGTAAAAAAAAAAAACATATTATTTTTCACATACTGTACATTATTGTTTCTTCTCTATGCCCTGCCTTTCTGAAATGCGTCGATTTTTACAAAGCTCATCTGTCTGAAAAGCGAGGTGTGCTCTGATTGGCCAGCTATCCAGTGCGTGCGTATTGGCCGAATACCTCAAGC
>NW_015624871.1:270139-299047 GCF_001515625.1 Sinocyclocheilus rhinocerous
GCCGTCTTTCTTTGCGTGAACATTTGGGCGGTGTTATGCAAATCTTCCCGCACAGTGACGTAGACATGTGGGGGCGTGTTTAAACGAGGCGTTTTAGGAGGGCGTGGACAAGTCTTAACTTTTATAAAGAATATCTCTTTGGGTTTGAGACTTTAGTCTTTGCAACTGTAGGGATCTTATCTATGCACAAACAGCTTGTAACACTCCAAAGAGAAAGGAAAATTTGAAATTGCATCATATGACCCCTTTAAAATAAATATGGTGGGTAACTCCAAAGTCCCTTTAAGGTAGGGTATTCTAAAGTCTTTGGTAACTCGAAGCGAGGGTTTACAGATCACAATGCAAGCGTGAGAAGTCTCATATTACGGTCGATCGCGGATGACAACATCCCAGATCAACACTGTTCATGTACCGCAGGGTACGATTAAATTAATGTACATTTAACCAGTTTAATATGAAGAGGCACTAAAATGTACACCTTCGTTTATGTGTTTTTGACCTACACTGTAACTTAAATGACTTGAGAACAGTCCGCTATTTAGCTTTGTACGTTAGCATGGACTTGTTAACTTTAACGTTAGCTAGTTTTAGCCAGGTACCTTGCTGAAACGCAAGACGACATTAACGTTCTGCTTGAGCAGAAGAAAATTGTAACTTAAAGGCAGAGTAAGTGATTTTTCAAAAACACTTTAGAAAACTGATTCGGGCCGAATAGCAAAACAAACTTGTAGCCAATCAGCAATAAGGAGAGTATGACAACCAGAAAAATGAAAGTTTTTGTCTTCATTGGGATTAGGTTGAATGCTTAGGGACATTTTGCTCTGTTTTGTTTGGGTTTAGGAAATGTAATAAACCAATGTTTCTCTATGGCGCTGAAACCTAAAGATGTCCGAGTTCCGCGCCCCGTGAAACTGATACTCGACTGCCATTGGCTCATCTGCGTTCGAGGGGAGGGGCTTACCGATAGGTCAATTGGAAGACGGCCTGCCTGCTTGGCTTCTCTTGCTCATAGTTTGTGAAAGAACTTGAAGAAAAAAAACTAACATTATCAACACACCAGTTACCAGGCACTGCCTTTTACAGGAGTCAGTCTTAATTTAACATACTTTGAGAAAGCTTGAAATACATGTCTTAGAAAATATAGGACATTTACCATTACCTAAACCATATGTATACTTAAAAGAACTGTTTGCCAAAACTTAAAACTCTGTCAGCACTTAGCCTCATGCTGCAAACCTGTTTGCTCTTGTTTTTCCATAAAGAATCTTCAAGCAGCTGCTTTCCATACAGTGTCAGTTTATAGTGGCCTCCAAAACCGATCAAGAAAGTCTCATTGAAAACGGAGGATCTGTTACATAAGTGGTTCTTAAAGATGATGAATTTAGAGACACTTCTCCCTGGAAAGAATTTTAGCATACTGACAGTCCATCAGTTGCTGTTAACATGCTGTCAGCACATTAAAATAGTATTTAAGTAACTGAGACTCTAAATTAATCCTCTTTAAACATAATAAATAAATGAAAACATTCTCAACTGTCAGGTAATTTCTAGAGCATGCTGTTTTTGGCTAATTTTAAATAAAGAGTCGTAAGTGAAACAGAATGGTAAACATTTTAATTCTACTGAGCAATAAAGGTACATTTTGTAAAATGACTCGGAGAATATCAGAAATTACAATGATCAGTGTCAACATAAAAAAAAAAACTATTTCACAAGGACATCATTTCACAATGCTTCACAAATCTCCCTACACGGACAACGCTTTATTTCTGTGATGTTAATAATGTTCATGCCAACAAACTATCAACAACTCGTAGGGTAAAATATATCCCACCTCCTTCCAAAAGTCTGGATTATTTAGTGGCATGTCTAACAGTGAATCAATATTTGTCGCAATATTGTTCTTATTCATGTTATATAATTTATATCCATGGCCACGCTGCCTGATTTCCCCGTTTGTCCAAAGTCCAAAGTGCCCATTCCTCCCCCAAACCCCATTCAAAGGCCTTCAGCCCCACCCTTAGAGTCCGTCTCAGGTCTATCCAGTGCCCGCGGTGGCCTTCCTCATCACCTCCTCATCCTGAACAGAGAGCTCAGTGAGTTTCCGACCAAGTCTCTCATGCAAGTCCAAGTATTTGGAAACACAGCGGTCCAGACACACAGCTTCCCCCTTTGAAAGTTCTGCCTCCTTGTAATGAGGCGGAACACATTTCCTGTGACATGCATTGGTCATGCTGCATGAGGGAAAAAACAAAAACACAGGACAGATGAGATGGTACACATTTGGTTATGTAATGTATAATCTCAATGAAACAATGTTCACCTTTACGACTGAGTGAAGTACCTATACTTTTCATTAACTCGTCCCATTATTTTGTAGAGACTACAAGGTTTGTAACAATTAATTGATAAAAATCGATAATAATCGCGAAGGACAATAATCGAGAATGAATATGATTGACTAATTGCATTCACGGAAACAGCCAGGCACGTCATTTTACTGTAGCGAATAATAACACATTTGTATGGACAAAACTCAAATGAAATATAGAAGAGGACATAGAATGAGCTCCTTTACGTCTGTAATAAATCTGACTAAAATATATATTTTGCTATATTAAATGTACGTTTAAAATGCTACATGTAACACAAGTAATTGTATTTGTTAGAGTAGTAACTGTAAAGGGAATATTGTAATGGGGTATAAATATAATTACTATGTACAGATGAGTGATTGTACCTCTTACCAGTTAACGTGCTTTTTTTTTTCATTTAGTGAATATAACTTTAAAATAGTACACAAACATTTTTTTCAAAGAATGTAATGTTTCCCTTTTTTATATACAAATAATGAATAAACTACATAGATTTATTCACTACATTTGCCGTCATAGCCTTCAATTTGTAGGATGTGGGATAGCATTTATAGCGAATACGCACAAAATAATGGCAAAATCTGCTAATTACAAAAACTCTCACTCACTATGAAAATGTATTTATGCTTATCTCAAGGGCACAGGCTAACGGTTTGGATATTTTTATATACTCATACGTTTGACATCCTGCCATTTATGCAGGCAAAAATATTGGTCTGTCTGCTCTGACGGGCCAGAAAAAGTAAAGACGATTCGAGCTGGTCGATGATTTCTAAACTGTACGAGTGCATACAGCTTGAAGTTCATACTAGTAACGTACCCTTACTGATATACCAGATGATACAAAAATAGTTAATATGAACGGAAGAAGACTGTGAACCTGCTTAATAACTGAATGCATTTAACTGTCGATAGCAGTACTAATGACACTGCTGCAGGTTACATAGTACAGGCTAACAGCAAAAAGCAAGTTTTATCGTGTTCTACATAATCTAAGTATGCGATACTGAGCAAGGCCTGGTGTCTAGATCTAATAATAAAATTACAAAACGTATAGCCATCTATATCCACTGTAGTACAACATTGCATCTACAATATACTATTCAACAGTTGTGTAACCTACTAACGTTACACAAGTCCATATATTTCGTATGTCATATACCGAGAACGTAACTAATCTGAAATCATGCTGTTACACATATAAAAAGACCACCGTAGGCTTCATACCGGTTATACATGTCAGCCATCATTTCAACCTCCAGCTCCGCGGCGAGCTGCTGCGCTTTCATAGGGTCCATTCCTGCAAATAACCTTTCGGGTTACCCTCACTAAAAACCCACCGGGCAGAGCGTGGGTCCCGTTCAACAAAGAACTCTGACAGCCTGCTTAACCTTCAGAGCGCGCGCTTGACCGGCGGAAATACCCACGTGGATCCTCCCATCCATCCAGCGTTGAAATTGGTACTTCCGCTGACAATAAAGTTTTCTATTCAAAAACAATGCCGTTTGCCTCTGCTTGTGTTTTGTTTTTATTTATCGTTTTTTTTTCTTTATTTTAATTACATTTTATTTAGCTATTAGCATGATTCTCGCATTCCAATTGTGATTACTGGGGGGAAAAAATATAAATGTGTATTGAAACCACGCTCTCAAAAAGCAATTTCTAACTGATAGAATGTGTAGTAGCTATGCTACTAGAAAAAAAACTATATTTGGTACCACCTTTTTATTTATTTTTAAATTTCTTAATATTTCTAGGGAATTTAATATTTTGGGAATATAGGTAACCTTGGGAAACTTATATTATTTTATGTTGTACGTTTTATTTTACACATACACTATATAAGATACACACTCAAACTGACCAAAATAATTATACCAAATAGGTATCGTAATGTACATTAAATAAAGCACACATAGAAAAGTGTAATATGAACTTATATCAATGTATTTTTATTTACATAATTTTAATATATAACTTTAAGCATGTATGAGACAATCACAAATAAATTGAATGAATTGATAGGCTAATTCACATAAGTAAGATCAAATTGACAAAAAAAAGAGAGAATTCTTCTCACCATTTGATATATTAAACCTTTGGTTAAGAACTTGGCTCAAACATCTGCTATTGGCTTCAAAATGCTAAACATGTATTCTTAACATGAACATAAAAAATCATTCTGTCTCTTCTCCAGTGACATCTACCTCCTCCTCTTCAGTGGCATCCAACTCATCCTCTTGGTCCATTAGACCCTCAGTAGGCAGTGTGACAACCTGTCTGGCTGCCAAAAGCCCTAATGGATCTTCTACAGACTCCTCTACAACATCTACTTCAATATCTTCTTCATCTAAGTGGCAGTCATCTCCTGATTCTGAATTGGACATCACCATTAAGATATCTTCACTGCACACTTTGGGGCTGTGAAGGGATACTTCAGTCTGGACAGAAGGAGCATCTCTGCCTATTATTTCCTGTGTGTTTCTAAGTTTCAGAGCTATGAGGACAAAAGAGAAATAAGGAATATGGATTATTAATAACAGAATGTACAAAAATGTTGAATTATAATTCTAAGTTTAGCCATTTTACCTCTGTTTGATGCATCATCTGCAGTCTTAGCACTTGCAATGTGTCCTTTACTCAATTCATCTTCCTCCAGAAGGGTCCGTCCATCAATCATCTCAACACTGTATTGGTCCCCCTCCACATCAATTTCATCATCATCCAATCCATTGGTGGTTTCCCCACACCCATCATCTGAAGCAAGCAAAGCATTTTCCTCTACAAATTCATTTGCCCTCCGAAATTCAGTTTCTTCTCCTTCCATAGTTTCTTCAATCATCTGAACCTCTTTGCTCCCACCTGAATCTTCCTCTTTCTCTAAACAGTCGGCCACCCAGCTATCCTCCTGGGTGTTAACACCATGTGCTGCCTGAACGTCTTTGTCCATGTCTGATGTCAACTCAAATGAACACTCATTAGAAACTGTAGCTTCAGAGTTTTGTTCATCTGGTGTACTATCAGGATTCATACAGAAATTCCTTTCTATTCCCTCGATCACTGTCAGTTCGTTAGAAGAAACAACACAGTCTTTCTTTGTAGGTGACATTGCATGATCAGCACCATCAATATCATCAGCCGGCATCATAATTTCCTTCATTATATCCTCCTCAGCTGTTAACGGGACAGAAATCTCAGTCGTTTGGTCCTGAATGTCTTTTCCCATCTCATTTTGGGAATCACTATTCTGTAACACAGTGGCTGTAACCTCAGTTGCCGTTTTTCCATCTTTAACCGAATATTTGAAGTTTTCTGGCATGTCTCCACATGACAACGGTGACCCTACTTGGTTGTCAGATACCTCCATATCTTCCTTCTCGTTTTTCAGCATAGAAGTCTCTGCTTTTTTCTTACCACAAATGCCCTTTTCGATCAGTTCACTGCTATTCATCACTAATTTACTATTCTCATCTTCACTTTTCCCTCCTCGGAATTTTTGAAGGCGAAAAGACGTGTCTCGCAAACTTGATGTTAGCTGCTGATCAATATTCGGAGAACTCCTACAAGCGAGGCTTTCAACAGTTGGAAGAGTCTGATGGAAAATTTGATCAAGGATACTTGGTCCCTTCGCCTGAACAGCATATTTTAAGCGAGAATTTGGGGTTGTCTGTGCCAAATTGCTGTTAACATCTGCTTCTTCCATTTCTGTTGAGTCTTTCTCCTGCTGTGTATTTGGTTCTTGCTTATTACCCTGTTCAATCTCACTGTCCGTCATAGTTTTTTTCACTTCACAATCATCTTGTCCTGAAGTGGGCAATTTCTCTGCATTGTTGCACAAGTATTTTTGGGGATCTACGGAAGTATTTTTGGATCCTGGGGGTCTGCCACGACCACATTTCACAATACCCGTGTCTTTTGGTTTAGGTAAAACATCTTCATATTTTTTATTGGCGGTATGAGGCATTTTCTTACTGAGAGGTGAAGAAATGTCTCTTTTTCTCTTCACACCTGCAGCTACTTTTCTGTTTGCATTGATAATTCGGGTACTCACTCGGCGTGCATTAGAAGTCGATGGCTTAACGTTTTCACTGTGGGGTTGAACTTGATCCTGATTCTCTAGGTTTTGACACTCTGTATCCCCATTCACTTTTGACTTGTGAGTTGCAATCCTCCGTCTTCTCGGCCTTCTCTGCTTTGGGTGCTCACTAGCATCCTTCACATCATGCTGAATGGTGTTTGAACTACTCCCACTCATTAAATCATCTTGTAAAAAGGAAGTCTTCAATTCTTGATTTTCTGAAAGGTCAGAGCACGATCGATTTTGGCAGGCGATGAGGTCAGGCTGTGGATGTGGGTAGGAGGAATCAATCATCGAGCTTAGAGGGAAGTCCAATTTCAGTGGTGACTCAGAAAGCCACAAGGGAAGGTTTTGCATTTCTAGGTCCTGCCTGTGTGATATTTCTTGTGTAGGAACATCACTGTCTCCCTTATCTGGTTCAAGGGGGGAAAGGCATCGTAGTAGTTTGAAATCTGGCCCGTCATCCAGTATGCTGGTCATACCAAGGCTTGGCATTTGACCTGCTGCAGGAGAAGGGTAAGCTAGGGCGGCTGTGGCTTTTGGGGTTAAAAACAAATCTTCTACCAGTGAAGGAGTGGAGTTTCTTGCCACAGTTGCCAGATTCTTATCATTGTTCAAGTTGTCCTGTCCAGGTGACTGAGTCAGGACCTCAAATGTATTGGATCTTGACCGATTTTGAAAGCCTGAGTGATCTAAAAGAAAAACAAGGAGTAAAGTGCTCAATGACAAAATATTATTATTATTATTATTAAGGAGTAAAGTGCTAATTTCTCTACTAAATCAACCCAGAAACATGCAAATCAAACAAAATAATCATAAAAACAGGAAATAATATCATAGAGAATATAATATCATATTTATGAATTATAAACCATGATGACAGGTTTTTTTTTAAACCTTTTAAAGTATTAAATGTTTATATTTAATAGTTACACCACATGACATTTCATTCAATTTAAACTTTTAACTATAAACCTGACCCAAGACTAAGACAAGCATATCACATGCTGTTTGGGTTAAGCAAGCATGTGAAGAATAATTTCAATTAAACAATGACAAAGAGCAAAGTAAGAAGAGATGCAATTTGTGGGTCAAAGAGGGAGCTGAGAATTTTGGATGTTTGGTAAATGTACTAAGTGCTATACTAAAAACATGACAAAGACAGCTGGGAGCACTGCAACATAAAGAATGTACACTTGCATAGTGTAAAGCACCACAAACCCAAAACATGTCAAGATGATGCTTTACCTTTATCTCTTTGTCCTGGTGACACAACTGGTACTGCCGTTTTGCTAACATCAGATTCCTTCATCTCTGGCTCGCAGCTTTGCACATAAAGACAAGCACCTTGAGCCGATGCCTCAGCAGCCCTCTGCTGACCTTTTGAATCTTGAAGAAGACCTAGCTGGTCTTGCTCATCCAGATTTCTGTCTATTGGCATCAATGGCAGGATGTTTAAACCCATCAACATATCGTCCAACATCTTTGCAATATGTTCATCAGATTCATCTGCTTGGGGAGGGCTTGAAGATAATTTTGGTATATCCAAAGGGGAAGAGACAGAAATGTGGTGTGGGGTATGAAGACATTTATCTGAAGAGGCATGCGTGGAAGAATTAGACGGTGAAATAGTCAGGTCTGTCGGTGGGGTGAGAGTTCCAAGACTTTGACCAGAAAGTACACTAGGTGGGCAGCTCTTTAGTCAGATAAAAAGTAAAAATAAAATTATGAAATGAACACAAATGAAATTTTGCTATAGAAATATATATACCGTAACATATTTAGCCAAATTTGTTTGCTCATATAAATGCAGTTACATGTAGTTTGTATTATATATACAGTATAATTACAATCAAAAATATTCAACTCCTCAGAGACTGTAATTTACAAATGTAAGTGTTTTAAAATGGCATCTATGACAGTTTAGTGGCATATTAAAAGTGATAATGTCACTAATAATGTCAATATATAATGTAATATTTCTGAGTTATATGATTTTTTTTTGTACTACAGATGTGTCATAATTATTCAACCCCTATTCGACATCGTTGTTTTTAAGTCACTTATTTCTATGGTAGGGTGCAAAACAGCTCTCACAAAAGTTATAGTGAAGAAATTGTTTTATTACATTATAAAGTCTATAGCCCTATTCGCACGGGATTAGTATTACCTGGTGACCTCTAGTCATTTCTAATAATTGTAAATAAATTTGGCGGGGTCGTATATAATTTTTTCAAGGTTTTTGTTTCCTGTGCGCCTTTTTATCCATCTTTCGTGAAGAATGGAGGCTGCATTGGAGTGTTTTGATAGTATTTTGGCTGCTGGGTCATATTGCTATACAGGGGTGGTTCTAGGACTTCATCCACAGGAGGGCTGAGCCCTCAGACAGACCACTAGATACAAATTACCTAAATTAATTGAAGTAAATATACACAAATATCCATTAAAGCTACAGAAGTTACTTAATTAAGAGCAGCGAGTGATTCTCTCTTTTTCTTTTATTGTTTGATTAACATTATTAACATAAGAAATGCACGGGTCCGTTATATTAATGCACATCCGATATTTTCTTAACTATTTACGTTCACTTAAGACGTAACCAACTGTTTTTACGTCGATACTCGTCAATTGACAGCCATTCAGACATAATTTTGTACGAATTTGCTCAAGACATGAAAAAGAACTAAGTTTGGTATTTGCTTGATGTCTGAGAGAAGGCTTTCTGTGTGTGCACGCTTCAGGTGTGTGCGCGCACAGAGACGATCTATGACAGCGCGCGAGTACCACATTGAGATCTCTTTCGTGCCGTCTTGTGCTTGAATAGCTTAAAATATTTAAACTGACAAGCCTTCAAACACACGAGAATGATAAACGTAGAGGAAGCAGCACTGGCCCGATCGTTCAGATAGTCACACGAAATTCAGATGTGTGTGAATTTCACACACATCTGGGGGGGGGTGTAATTTCTAAATCACACGAGGTCCCCAGATAGGGCTTTAGGGTATGTTTACACGACACTCATTACAACTCAAAATGAAAAAAAACTTTTTATGCATTTTGGCCGTTCTTTTACATGACAACCGCCCCTGTCGCTATACACCATACAACTATACAATTTGCAGAAAGAGAAATCTGAAAACCATCAGAAGAGCGAAAACAAAAAGAATGATTAGATGGAGATAGATGACATAGCAGCATGCAGTAAGAAACATTCATATCTGGGAGTTAAGTCTGTAAATTCGAGTGAAATCACAGGCTTCGCTTATCCCATGCGAATGCGCCACACGAAACTCAGATGTGGGGGGGTCATTTCTAAATCACACGAGGTCCCCAGATAATACTAATCCCCTGCGAATAGGGCTTATGGCTACAAGATTTCCAAGTCACTAAAAGTTCCAAGAGACAGAGCTGGCAACCTTATTCATAAGTTTAAAATGTGTTATATCAGAAAACATTTGAGGGCGTTGAAGAAAAAGCATAATACCATCAAAGGGAATAAAATACTTGATCAGAGCAACTAAGAAAAACACTTGATTTACTGCCAAAGAATTGCAAGATGATCTGATGAAAGGAGGGAATAACATTTCAATGCAGAGTATAAGACAGACACCAAACATGCATGACCTTCATGTTGGGACATCTTTCTGAACACCACTCTTGATCAAGAAGAAGAAAAAAAGGCTGACTTGAATATGCTAAAATTTATTGGATCAAGAAGAAGAAAAAAGGCTGACTTGAATATGCTAAAAAACATTATTTGGATAAACCTGTGAAGTTTTGGAAGAACTGTAATGAAGTGATGTGACCAAACAGAAAGATTTATGTCTAGTGCAAAAAAGACAAAGCTTATGAGCAGAAGAACACCATCTCCATGGTCAAAATTGGAGGTGGACAGGTCTTGTTATGGGGGTGATTTGCTGTTAAAGGAAGTGGAAATCTTGACTGTATGAAGGACATCATGGATTCTTTGAAGTATCAGGCCATTTTGGCAAAGATTGTGATACCTTTGGGTGCAGAGACTGAAGCTGATGATCATTGGACTTTCCAGCAGGACAATCATTACGAAGTATACATGGTTCAGGGATCAGTTGTAGAATGTTGAGTGGCCTGTTCAGTCTTCAGATTTAAATCTCATTTTGTGGAATTTGAAGAAAGATTATCAGTGATCTAAAAGCTTTTTCAAGCAAGGAATGGGGCACTTAGGGGCAGCGTTTATTGGAGGTTATAAAAAGTAAAAAGACTTTCTGCAAAATTAAGTGTTGGGGGTTGACTAATTTTGTACATGAATGTTTAGAGCCAATCAATGTGATTTTTTTCATTAACTTTACATTCTCAATCACTCAAATGTGTATTAATAAATGTTCTTGGATGCCTTGGTTGAACTGTTTTCACAAATTTTTGTTCACGGCAGCAGAATGTTTTACAGGTCGTGGCGGTTGAATCATTTTGATTGCAACTGTGTGCGTTTTGTGTGTGTATAAACATATATATGAAAACATTAGTGCAGCCTAACATTATTGTGGAAACCATGATGTGTTATTTTTTTTTTTTCAGGATGTGTATATATTTCAAATATATAAACTATGCTTTAATTGTCTAAATTGTGTTATAAATTTAAAGATAAATCCGTACCTGAGATCGAAGTCCACGCTCTTTCACTTCTTTTAGCTGCTTCTCGCTCTCACCTTGAACGGAAACGAAGAGGTTGCTTTCCCAGCAAGCTCCGCTCCTCCTCAGTTTTATCTTTAATTTAAGCTGGTCCAATTTGGCCTCCTTTTGTTCAGCAGTAGCACTTTTTTGTCTGTTATCTGCCTCTAAAAGTTTCCGGAAGTTTTTGCCTGAAATGTTTATTTGTTGCCGAGTTAATTTTTTTAATTGGCTTTCTCTCTTTGCCATTTCCCACCTCTTCTTAGGCTTTGTTTTATGATGATTTGATAGGGATACTTCTGTCACGACAGCGTGGGAAGGAACAGTGGCATTACTGGTGCAATT
The DNA here is from genome assembly GCF_001515625.1 of Sinocyclocheilus rhinocerous. Classification (NCBI taxonomy): domain Eukaryota; kingdom Metazoa; phylum Chordata; class Actinopteri; order Cypriniformes; family Cyprinidae; genus Sinocyclocheilus; species Sinocyclocheilus rhinocerous. Next base: position 281,585 of record NW_015624871.1, read on the forward strand.
AAAACCTCTAGTTGGACTAGCTTCATCAAATAACGACAATGATGGCAAATCAGACTCCAACAAGCCACAAGGTTGCACTGAACGTACTGGATGAGCACTGCTCTGTATCTTTAATGGCTCAGACACGATTTCACCTTCCTGACTATTCGCATCTTCCGTCTGTACACCAATCTTTCTCCAACATCTTCCAACATCCGCAACTCCTCTTTCCACACACACTCTCTTTTTTTCCAAAAGGTTTTTAAGACCAAGTCTGAAGGCAGCAGCCATTACTTCCTCATATTCGCTCTGACTCTTGATCTCCATTTCCCCCGTATACAGGAACGTAACTAGCTTTAGTAAGACACGAGATCCTACAGCCTCAAGGTTCAGAAGCCTGTTCTGCCCTGCATGTGGAGCAGGGGAAGTGGAAAGGACTCTAGAGAGGACGGGGCTTAGAGCAGCTAACACACAACTGTGAGCTGGAACACAGACACCTGAAGAGTTGAAAAGATTTTAAATGATAGTAAAAGCATAGGAAAAATGGTCAATTACCACATTACTGGCAAAGGTTGTCTATTGATTCTCAGATGTAAAATAACAGTAAACAAACCAAATGATTCTTTCCCCCTCACAAGTGGCTCTTTTTTCGATTCTTAAAATGTCAAATTTAAAACAATTTTAAATTACACAAATGGCCAAGCAAACAAATCAACTGCCAAAAGAGAAAAACACAAATCAAACCAAATTAAGCTAAATATTATTGGAAGTATTTTTATTATTAATGTTGTATCATGAGCCTTCAAAAACTGCTAAAAAATTGTTTGAAAAAAATAAAATAAATCAAAGGTGTGCTGAATAATAAAAATGAGTTAAAGTCCAGAAAATTCATTTACAGCATTACACATTTTTCATTTCTATGATTTATGTCTATGGTTACCAACTGTTGTACAACTTGGAAATCATAGCAATGACATCAGGGTCTTTCTTTATATGCTTTGTTTACAAGGTGCAAGTGATAAAGTTTACAGCTTTTCCCAATGACACAGACCAAGAGCTGGCTATCTGCAACACAAGATGATCTCTTACCGTCTGTCTGTATTAGTGTGTCGCAGAAGATGCTTCCCTGCTGCTGCTTCTGAAGTTCACCAAGCAGGAATAATGCAAAGTCAGGATGCTGATACTGCCACATTCTGGTAGCAACTTCAGACTAAAACACATTTAGAAACTTCAAAACCAACGTTAAAACTGTTAACGATCCAGAAATAACAGCTTTCTTCAATTTTGCAAGATAAGATTTACTTACTTTGTGTTATCGATTCAGATACAACGGTTGATATGAATAGTTATTATTTTTTTTGTATTAAATTTATGTAAATATTTACAGAAGACAGATGAATGTCTGAGGATCAGGCAATTTTGATCTCAATTCAACGTCTTTATGTTGTTCGGTATTAAATGGCAAAGAAACGCAAGTTCAGCCATACTCTCAATCAAGGTCCACTTAGCCTGATATCGCGAGTATTATTATTACTGCAAACCCGTCGCGTTTTCAAACGCTAAGTGCACGTGGTTCATCAAAACTTGCTAAAATACCCATATTATAATCCAAAATACACAAATAATTTTACATACTCAACACAGGTGATCTGTCGGACACGTGAGCCACTGCATTACAAATCTCATGTCAACCGACTCTCTCTCTCTAGCTCTACTCATCAGCAGCTTCAAACAAAGTGAGATTTTCAGTGACACGAATCTTTTGAATCAGTTCACCAAAAAGATTCATTCACTGATTTGTTCGGTGGCCCTGTCTGCACGTTACACCAGTAGGTGGCGCCATGTGTGAACATCTTGAAGGAGTCTTAAAAACACGAGCACTTTTTTCGTATCTGTTCTCGCCTTCTTGTGCTGAAGTCTGGCAAAGGAAGGATATGGTCATAATATTATTGTATAACATAATATTAATAAATACACAACTGCATTTATTGTTTTGAAAAATCTCTCCTAAGTACAGAACCTAGAGAAACTAGTGCAATGTTTACGCTGTAAAAATTAGCGTTTATTTTAATGGTTCTGAGCATGACTTAAAATAAGCATTATAAGTTAAAACAACTAAAACCCAACATATTTTAACCGAACTTTAATTCACCGCCTCAAAAGCCGTTTTTTTTTCGTTTTGAAAAAAATTGAGGTAGCCTAATAAAAAAAAAATTGTATCATGTAATTAATAAAAATCTTACAACTATGGGCATTTTTATAATACATTTACATTGTCTAGTTACGCCAAACTCACCAAAATATTTCATCAAATAGTAATTGATTTATTTTATTTTTATTAACTTTTATCCTTTTCCAGTAAATGACTGGAAGACTCATGTAAATGCATTGGTAAAAAATGATGGGTTCCTTGAAAAACATTCAGCTCTTGAAACTTGTAGAATTTACAGCATATTGCAGTTAATTTTCAGAATATTTGAATATTGCTGTGGACAGTGGGTGGCCTTAGAGTAGGCTGAGAACCACTGGTTTAGTTGTTTACAAGTAATTTAAGATGACAACTAGCAGTTTATAATTTTTTTCATTCAACTTAACATGTTAAGTTTCCACTGTCTCAACTAGTTTTGACTCTTTTTTTATTTTGAGAAATACTGTTAAGTTGAATCAATTCAATAATATCATGTGCATCAACTATATTTCCCAGTAAGCAGCTAAACTTCATAAGGTGTTGAAATAGATTTATCAAATATGTCAATAAACTGACATTCTTAAAGTGAAGAAATGTAAACAAATGTATTCAATGTGCTAAAAACACCATGTGAATCACACAAAAACTCACTGTGAGAACCTTGGAAAAAAAATCATTCTTTTATTTAAAAAAAACAAAACAATAACAGTATTGCTAAGTTAACATCTTCAATCCATGAGAGAAAAGGTGCAATGTTTAAGACCAAAGGTAAAGTGTTGAAATACAGGAATTATGAATCAAGATCCACATGTTAGTGTTGCAGAAACATGTCAACTGACAGCACATGACACAAAGAATTTTTCCTTTTGTCTTTAATTAAAAGATATAAACCGTGAATGCATTTATTTAAAAAATAAAACTGATTGCATATGCATTCACCCACAACATCCCAGAAAAACAAAATCAGCCCCAATCATAAAATATAGAAAAGAAAGAGCAACAGGACAAAAACCAAGAAGAAAAAAAATAATTAAAATTAACAAATATTCTCTGGTATATATAGTTAAATGTGCTTTTATTTTACCTATCTTATTTTCTCATCAAGCAAGAATCAATATCTGGCTAAATCCTGCCTGAAAGAGATGCAATTTTTTGTAATTAAAAGATTCATTTATTTGCCTCCAACATCGAACAATTGATTGATTCCTCAAACTTGTGAACAGCCTCCTGTATCAGGACTCGGACTTCTGGCTCACATCCATTTAGTCAACAGCCAACCTTTCCTTTACTCACTGTAGTGTCGCGAAGGATTAGATTGTGGATTGGCAGACAGGGAATTAAAAAGGCATTGGGGGAAAAAAAAATCGTAAAAAAAAAAAGAAATCCATTGACCCCTAGTGCTAGTTTCCATTCAGTAAATATCTACAACAGACTTACTGTGCATTTTGAATATGCAGTCTAAGAAACAAGCACTGTACTTATGGATCTCAAAGAAAAAAAAACAAAATGCATATACATCCTCAAATGTACACTCGTTCACTCTTTAAACAGACAGGCACTGAAACCAAGAGGCAGAAGGGTGGTCGAACGTCCCTGTTCACCGCTTATCACGAACACACACTCACACGACGCGTTGAGCAAGCGAGGCACTCCAAGTATGCAGAGTGGATCTGTGAGACGGTCATATTTACACATTCATTTATATTCAGACAAAAATGAAAATGCACAAACTGGGTCCACCAGCAGGGCAAATTCACAAAGTACTGAAAAGTAGGAGCCCTGATCTAAGACCAGAGCTACAATTTGTCTCAAAGTTAATAGCTTTTTTTTTAATCCTCTCTTCTGTGGCTATTTTCTTGTATTTATTAAGAATGAAGGGCAAGTTACTTTTGAGTTTCCACAAAGAAACTAACTGTTGTCAGTGACAATTTCAAATACCAAAACAAAGGGAGGAAAATATTTTTTTTTTTGCAAAACCGCTCTCCCACAATGGAATGCTTTGCAAATTTGACAACGTAAGGAGTCCCAAAGAACAAAACTATACTCACCTACCACTAGAGAACTTTCTTGAATGCTACTGGTTTAAAAAAAAAAAAAAAATCTCCCAATCAAATATCCCTCTGCCTCTTTTCTAATGCTTCAACGCTTTCACAACAAACCCTTCCTAGAGACTGAACACTCCACGAGACTATCCAAAAAACCACAGATGGATAACTAAAGGGGAATTGGTGGTCGTCTAGTGCTTTTAGAAAACAATGACCAAAAAAAATAAACAAAAAGGCATCATGCCCATTGCAATGCACCAACGAGACATAAAACTTACTGAGAAAGTCTATATACATTATTTTCTGCAGGCCACATATGACTGATGCAATTTGGCATTACATTTTTTCAATGTGAACCACAAAGCAGGATGAAGCAAAATAATCAAAATACCAACGCCATACTATACTAGTGTTCTAATAGATGCATAAGCCAAAAAAAAAAGAAAAAAGAAATGATTTATAAAGCTCGATAAGCTGGGGATGTGACTAAATAGAGTTTGTAGTCCCTAGTGTTTCCATTATTTGACATAAAAAACAGTGGCATGAACCAAGATCGAGAAAGGAATTAATTGGGTCCATTTTAAGTAGTGGCTGTTTGCAATCACATTGATCTCAATGAGAGCAGGAGAGTGACAACATGAGAATGTTGAAAACTACTGAAGGGTCGTTGCAATTAGTGGCTATGGTCCCATAAGTGATGAGAACTGATCAGAGGCTCAGCAGGGACAGTAGGCAGGAGGAGGAAACTCACGGCGGGGGGTGCACACGACGGGTGATGCACACGATCAGTTTTTCTGTGGACAGAAATAGGATGAGACGTGAAGGTCGAGCGTGGTACTCTCTTACATTAGGTTTACTAATAACAAAGGAAAACGAATCAGTAAGGTGTCAGTTGCGATGGGAATTTGTGCGCATTACACAAAAATCACATCACCCATTTTATATGGCAAAGTGATGACGGATACAACCGCTAAAAACATCAGTCATGTGACCAAAGAGGACACATGAGAGGAAGAGATCAGTGTTGGGGAGAAACTAACTGAAAAGTGGCAGTGCTACTAATGGCACATTGAATGAGCGGTTTTCTGAATGAATATAATATTGACTTTTTCAGTCATTTGTTTTTGACTGTTCAATTTAAAGCTATCATCCTATTTGGCATCCTTGTTTTTGCACAAGATAAAAAGAGCTCTAATGAAAAATCTAATACAAGAAAACATTTAAAAATAATAATAATTTGAGTCCATTTTATATTGTCTTTTTGTTTTGTTTTTTTACTTCAGTTGTTCACTGTAAATTTGTTACAATTTAAAGCAGATTAATAGCAAATGAAAAAGCTGATAAATTCAGCTTTAAATTCAAACAAATTAAATGTATTTTAATTTTTACAATTAAAGCCGTCATCCTACATGACATCATTGTTTTTGCACCTGATAAATATGGCTCTAATTGTACAAATTTAAAGAAACGGTGAAAAATAAATTATAATTTGAGTACAAATTTAAAGAAGCTTCCCCAACACTGGACGAGATTTACAAAAATTAGTAAAACCATTTCCACTTAAGTACAGAATAGCAAAATACTGTTAATGAGGGTTAGAACCACAAATACACTGAGAGGCACACATACACTTAAATATACACATGAAGGCCATGCAGAAGGTGGACACACATACCATGCGTGCTCATGCACTGAGTGGGGGGGAGGGGGAGTGGCCTAACCATCATAAGAGTCCAACAGAGGCAAAGAGCCCCGCCTCTCCCCATACATTCCTCCCTGAGAGTCAAAGAGAAAGAGAGATTGACAGAGGATAAAAGAAAGGGAAAGGCATCCAAGAAGAGGTGAGTGATAATAGAAGGAGAGGGGAATGTGAGAGAGTTAGTTGAGGTGAGAACCCTTCTTAGTATTATTAGTGAAATTACAGAAGGTTAATAACAAGTTTCAGGTTGTGCAGTGTGTAGGTTTCAGGATGTCTAGTGTGCTGAAATGCTTGTGAAGGAAGTTTAGTGAGAACAAGTTGTATGTTGTGTGTAACTGCACAGGAGTGGATGTTCCCTTGCAGGTTTGTGTTACCTGAGGTGCCTCTCTGTCAGAGCGATCCAGAGTGTCGTCTAAAGTGTTTCTCCGTCCTCTCTGGTCTAGCGTAGAGTAAGCGTGAAATTACAGAAGGTTAATAAGTTTCAGGTTGTGTAGTGTGTAGGTTTCAGGATGTCTAGTGTGCTGAAATGCTTGTGAAGGAAGTTTAGTGAGAACAAGTTGTATGTTGTGTGTAACTGCACAGGAGTGGATGTTCCCTTGCAGGTTTGTGTTACCTGAGGTGCCTCTCTGTCAGAGCGATCCAGAGTGTCGTCTAAAGTGTTTCTCCGTCCTCTCTGGTCTAGCGTAGAGTAAGCGTCTGCCACCACAGATAAAAAGCATTTGTCACTGATCTCACACACATAGTTGGGGGAATACTTTTTTGTTTTCTCAAGAAAGTGATACTTTAATTCAGCAAAGATCAAAAGTGACCATTTAACACTATAAATGTCTTTATTTATTTTTTCATATAATTCTTGTGCTTTTGAATTTTATACATTAATCCCAAGAAAAAATAAGCCAGCATATTAGAATGAATTCTGAAGGATCATGTGACACTGAAGACAGGAGTAATGATGCAGAAAATTCAGCTTTGCCATCTCAGGAATAAATATATTAAAATAGAAAATGGTTATTTTAAATTGTACGATATTTCACGATATTACTGTTTTTACTGCATTTTTGATCAAATAAATGCATCCTTGGTGAGCATAATAGACTTTAAAGACATTAAAAAAAATTTCCCAACCCCAATCTTGATGCACATGATATTTATTACATTTTACACTTTATATGTAACATTTTATAATCCATTTAATTTTAAAGTGCACACTGAAGCAAAAAGATACAAATTAAAATAAGAATTGCGAAAACTAAACAAACCACAGGAAAATGTGGTTAAAAGTTCATTTTAGTCCTTGTGTATAAGCATTAAAGTTTGAGAATAAAGTATGTGTTTTATACCTGGTCCCATGTCATTAAGAGGAATCATGTCTCTGTCCTGTTTGCCCCCTAACAAAGAGACCCAAACAAAGTCAGATCACAGAAACACTGAGATGTATGCTGCATGTCCATACAGCCGATAAACACCTGTTTGTTGCGTGAACACACTAAAGAGCATTCAGCGGGAATGTGTTGTGTTCTTACCCCTGTCTATTAGCGGCAGGGTGCTGTCCTCGTATCCCCCATTGCTCCGGGTGTTGTTAGGAGGGTTAAGGTTCACCATGAAGTCTGTTTTCTTCCAGCCGTCTTTCTCCAGTGTGCGGCGGAGCTCCTTGAAGCCCCAAACGATCTGCAGCACCAGCCCAGCACCACGCGCCTCCCGATCTGAACGGTTGCTATAAGGGGAAAATACAGATGATTGTCATTCACAGTTAAAATACTTTTTCCTCTTCCAGGTTCCTCCAATGTGACTGGCTAATTATTAAAAATCACTTAAACATACCTGTCTTTGTTGATGAGCACCAGTCTCTCGATGCCCTGGGAGCTGCGCAGGGTTTTGGCCGCATCCACGCTGGAGCCGACCACCTCCACCATTGTGCTGAGAACAGACACCACCGTCTCCTCTGAGAGCGCGCGCACTGGCTGACTCTGACCACCGCCGGGCAGATTGGCCACCAAGTTAGGCACTGCATGCTTCCCTACACAGAGAGAGGCAGAGTAAAATACACTGGGATTCATTCATTGGGACTGTACACATATGGCTAATTTAATGTGAATAACACTGAATGGACATAAATACGAAGGCTGACAAACAAACAAGTATCATTTGCTCACATACCTAGCAGCTCACGGTTACGAGCGTCAATGGCCAGGTTTCTCAGAGCTCCCGACATGGCTCTGACCACACGGTCGTTCCCATGAGACAACAGCTCCGTCATCATCGGCAGGCCATGCTCCTGTCTCACCATTGCTCTGATGTACCGCCCATACTGGAAAGATAAGGAGTAAGTAGTAAAATGATGAAACTGTAAGATTTTACCTCCTGATGAACCTAATCAAACAAATATTAACTAAGGAATACATCATGATAGACTGGAGCTGCTCGATTATTTAATAAAAAAATAAAATGACAATAAATCAATTAATTTGGTTGGTATTGCGATCACAATTATTTAACTCCGTGACTTTGGAAACATCACACATTTATTCATCTTTTTAACACAGGATTTCTTTGAACTTTAAATACAACTGAACTGAAAAACCATAAAAAATAAAACAAAAAATAAATTACCGTACACACACACACACACATATACGTACATATATATATATATATATATAGTTTTATTTTGATTGATTTGTTTCCATAAATTTTGAAAGCCAAAATTGTTATTGAAACTAAATTTCAGGTAATTGCCCAGCCCTATGGATCATAGAATTTATTCAAACTGATCACCTGGGTGTGTATATTCAAGATTAAATCAATACCCTTGGAATGTGTCAGCCAATCAGAATCAAGAATTAAATATGGCTTATATACTGCAAAAGAGGTTAAATTATACTTTCAATTTACTTTTCCCCTGATGTCCACTTATGAAGTTCAAGTTTTTTTGTGGCAAAATATTGGTTTCATTAAAATGTAAAAAAAAGTTCAGAAGTTTTGAATGTATCATTTTTGTAGCTCAATTTCCATAAAACCTTGTTTTTTTGTTTGTTTTTGGACTGGAAAATTAATTTTGAGATCTGAGAGTTGGAGTAGGTTATCAGAGTAAATCAAGCTTTTATGTAAATGAACAATTTGACCCCTTTAATGTTGAATGAGTCTAATACGCTCTGGACTGCAATAGCAATATTTTAACTACACACAAAAATGCTGAAAGTTTCAGAACGACTGGGTACTCACAGTCCAACGGCCTGCACACAGGTTCTGCACAGCCCCCGCGGCGGCTTCAAGAACCGACAGGTTCTTGCTCTCTTTCAGGAGAGAAGTGTACACACGCACAACCTCTGGCTGGAACAGCAATTCATAACCTACAAAACACAAATCACTACATTGTATTTAATCTAGTATTTAACTACAATACGAGGCAAAGTGAAACTATCAGTGTAAGTATTCAGAACCATCAAAACTGTCATTGTACCTTTGGCTGGTGTGCTTCTCTTTGGTATGTCAATCGTATCTGAAGTTCCATCATCCTCTTTTTTTCCTGAACAAAGCAGACAGCATGAGCAACAAGTAAAATAGAGATAAAGTGACACACAAATCTTATCTGCTGTTTAATGGTAGTGATGTAATTTGTGACAATTTAGAAGCATAATTCTGAAAACCTCTTCTCCAAAGATTTAAAATGGGGATTTTCTTTAGACAAAGCCTTTTCTTTCAGACACCGTTAGAGGCTACATTTATGGGAGAGACCCCATGTGATTTAATGACGGATGACTTAAAGCCCCAGTATACATCAAGAGAAATCAAAGAACAAACACGTGTGACGTAATTTCGAACTAAATCAGGCCAAAACGAACACCTTCGAACTTCCACTTGGTGCGTGGCGATTACGCAACAGATAGGTGTGCTCTGGGGCTCCACCTTCTTTAAGTATTCTTAAAGGTTCTCAAGGTTAGACATAAGAGAGTAAAAAAAATGAACATACTTAAGAGCTTCTTGTAGTAGAAACTGTCATTTTAACTGAAAGAGACACTGACACGGTTTTTTGCTATATAAATAAATGAATTACAGAGCTGGTGCAAACATTTCCATTTCACTATGATCATATGCTTTTATTAACTAATGTCATTTTTTTTGTGGGTTTTTGTCATTGAGAGGAAACAGTGCAGCATTTATTTACATATTAATCTAAATGTTCACTAACAGTATACCACTTCAAAGTTATTACAAACGGCTTTTTAAGTCGTAAACAACAAAAACAAAAAAAGAACTTTGACTCCGGTATATTGGAGCCTTTAAAACGGGCTTTTCACAGTAGTATACGACATTATAGAGTGGTGACAAAGTGCAAGTTAAAAAATAAAAAATAAAATCAGACAGTAATCTTTTAATAAATCTATATGATTGAAGATTAACAGTGAAGGTTTGTAAAGAATGGATCGATCAGAAATGCTGTGTTGTGGCACCCTCTGGTGGTTACTAGTGAAATGTTTTAAATGCCGAAAGCATTTTTAAAGGCCACAGTGACACAATAATAATACTAAAAAAAATTGTATGTAAAAGACTACTGAAAAGATTTTTGGGAGGAATCTCATCCCTCATTTCCCAGTTTTCTAAGAACAGACAGCTAATTTGTATATTTGTGGTAAAAGCCCTTTGACCATGATAGCCTGGATGCTTACTAGGGCAGCATACTAGGCTTTAAAACTGAGCCATAGAGTTTAGTGTCCAGCGACATAATCTGATACTAGTTAATGATTCCTCATCGATTTCCTTCAGATCAATAAAAACCTTATTTGTGTGACTGGTCCCCTTAAAATGCTTTCTTATGTTACAAAAGTAGTGCAGCTCATAAAACGAATGTGAAATAGGATAAGACAGACATTATTTTCCCCTAAAACATTATTTGAGTTTCCCATTTCAGATCCATTTTCTGTACTTTGACCTATAACAGGTTTAATAATGGGTTACAATGAGGTGAAAAAAAAAAATGTAAGTGATTCCCATGAAAGCAAAGCAAAGCCTTTACTTTATAAAAAAAAAAAAAGGAAAGAAAAGAAAAACAATAAAAAGAGAGAAAAGCTTACCTTTGGAAAACCACTCGTCTGTTACAGGATAAAAAGATGTACGGATTGAAGGAAGAGACAGATACAGAAGAAAATGAGAGGAAAGGACTGTTTTGGCATAAAAAAAAAAATGATTGCAATAGTGCCCCAGCCACCCAACAATTATTCAGCAACAAACCCACAAAGCACACACTCGTGTGAAAATCATGCACGTTGCATCTCCTTCTTGTGTAAACAAACTTGATCTGGCACATATCAAACTTACAAGCTTAACAGACTTCGAAGTGTGTATTATGATTAAGACAAGGAATAGACACGGCATCTTAGTGGTTTACACAACACGGAGATTATGCACTGGAATGTAAAGATAGCAAGTTAACTTATTTGAATTAGTTACGGCCCACAGCCAGTGCCTGTGTTTTTCTTTAAATCAATAAGGCACGCACCTTTGCCCTTTCGGGAGCTGAAGCAGCCGCCCTTTTGGGAAGGGGCGGGGCCCTGATTGACGGGAGTCGTCTCCTGATAGCGCTCACAGCCTGGTATCTCCCGATGGACCTGATAGGACAGATTCCTCAGCAGACACACGCTGTTCTCAATCAGCTGCACACAGACATAATAAACATGATTAAATAATAGACAGTGTACAAGAATGAAAGACAACAACTACCAATTCCAAATACCAAATTTTTTTTTTTATCGCTGATAAAAGAGCGGAGGCTGATCCTACTAACTAAAGAGTAATATCCAGAATTTACAGATTCCAATTGCACTTTATAATTCCAAATCTTTAACGATGCAGTGTCATTTGAGCACAACTAGCAGCACAAATCTGAAAGAATCAGTGCAAACCCTTCAACAGTAATGACACCATTAATTTTAGTTAGTTATTTTTCCATTTTAAAAAACAACAAAAAAATTGTCTAACGTCCAAAAAGTGGAACTAGCATTAAAAAATACCCATTACCCAAGCCTAAGTATAACAGTGCATTCAAATATGACAAAATATTCAATATGCAATAATAAAAATGACCAACAATGCTTTCTTCCCCCTTTGCTCTTCCCTAAAACACTGTACTCCTGTGCTTCCCCTTCATAAAAGAGCAGTGTGAATGAACGTGCAGTTTTCAAAACCCCAATGGTGAAAGTTCAGATGTTACCTTGTTGTCCACATCTTTACAGTTGATCTGTGACTGAACGATGTACATGAGAGAGTCGACCAGTCCAGAGCACTCCCTCAGCTTCCTCCTGGCCTCGCTCCGCTCCGAGCTCACATTCCTGAGAGCGAAACGTCATGCAACTAATTAGGACACAGCCTGTTTAATGTTTAGTAATGTTTGGCATGCACAGAAAGTTATAGCTTCAGGTCATCACCTAAAACATATTTAGCAAGTGTATACAGATGGCATCTGAAAAGCTGTGGATGAGAAAGTAAGGGTTAAAAAGACACACCGTTAGCTCTACTTAAATGTAATCACGGTGTAAAACCATTCCTCCGACTGAACCGTGTGCTTTCTAAAAGCCTAATAGGCGAGTGGGAGAAGTGAGGGACACTCTCAAAGAGAAGCACTCAAGGGAAATAAGTGGATTCAAAAGATCACATTTCTCTCTTTTGTCCAAACTCTGTCCTGGTTCTTTCACAGCCTCTGAGGTTCTTGCTTGCAAACACAATTCAGAGCATTTCCTTTGCACTTCCTTCCTTTCTTCCATATAAAATGCAGTTTCCTCACACACACACAAACTTTCTTGACAGGAATTCTTTAGCAGCACTGAGGCACACCCCTCCTCCCTTTAACGTCTTTCATTAATCTGAATCATAAAACTGTCCCTTCTCAACACATGCTAATCCGTTCCTCCGCCCATCTCTCTGTGTTCCTCTGGCTTAACTGCTTTTGATTCTCAGCCTGAAAAATGTATACCTTGAATTCACTGTAAAGCACTTTGGATAAAAGCATCTGCCAAATGCATTAATGTAACGTACCTTAAGCAGCCGGTGGTGTTAGTGAGGGCTGTCTCCCACTCCAAGTGTCTGGGTTTGCAGCTCTCCTCTCCCCCTTCGTTCCCCCGCTCCCAGCCCGAGTGAGGAACCATCACCTCATCAGACAGGGCATGCAGCGCGTGGTCCACGATCTCCATCTTTACAGAGTCGTGAGATGAGAGGTTCCACAGCGTGCCTGAGAGAGGATGAGCCATCAGTTACTACCAGATGTAAACTCATTTTTCATGTTTTTGAAATGTCACTTATGCTCAACAAGTTTGCATTCATTTGATAAAAAAAAGAAAGAAAAAAAAGTAAAAACATTAATATTGTGAATTATTACAAATAAAAAAAAACTCTTTTATTTGAATATATTTTAAAATGTAATTTATTCATGTGATTGCAAAGCTGAATTTTCAGCAGCCATTACTCAAGTCTTCAGTGTCACATGATCCTTCAGAAATCATTCTAATATGCTGAATTGTTGTTCAAGAAATATTTCTTATTATCAATGTTGAAAACAGTTGTGCTGCTTTATATTTTTATGAAAACTGAGATACATTTTTTTCAGCATTCAATTGCTGGTCTAAAGAACAGCAATTATTTAAAATAGAAACTTTTGTAACCTTATAAATGTCTTTACCATCACTTTTGATCAATTTAATGCATCATCGCTCAATAATTAATTAGTAGTATAAATATATGTACAACATTTATTTTAGTAATTTTCTGACTGGTGGGTGGGCTGATGGAACTAGTCCTGTATAAATAGGCTGGTTTTGCATGTTTAAAGTGAACTCTACTAAGAGGCATATACTGTGCAAACTGTTTATCAGCTAAAAATGGGAATCAGTTCTGAAAAACTGTTTCCCAACTGTTTTTACATTCAAATATGCTTGAAAATGTTGAATATACAATATTAAAAATAACCAAGAAAATTGGAAATTCACCCCATTTTCTAAATGCATATTAATGACCAGTTTATCATTTTGTTAAAATTTTGAGCTTGTAATTTTTAAATCAAAAGGTAAGTGAAATGACAAGACTTCTCTCTGGTGACGTATGGCAGATTTTCCAGTCATTTAGTCCGCTTAAACGCTGCCCCTTTCTTACAACTGACCGCAAGATCGCATTCAGATCTGCCTCCATCCAATCAACAACCGATGTATAAAACCAAGTTCCTGCCGTACATTTTTCCTTTTTTGATGATCTGCTTCACTGATGTATGTCACAACATGGAAGAAAAGATCTGCCGCTATTTCTGTTACACTGTGACTTTAATAGCATAAAAATAACTTCATAATCTTGATTTCCAGCGATAAACACTGCGTACCTGTTATGGAGTCGGTAAGGTCCTGATCTCTCGTCTTCCTCAGTAGCCGCACCAGCGCGGGAATTCCGTCACAGTTCTTGATGGCTATCTTGTTATCTGGATCTCGTCCGTATGAGATGTTCTTGAGCGCTCCGCATGCAGCATAATGAACCTCCTTCTTTGGGTTATCCAGCATGGACACGAGGGCAGGGATCCCCTTCAGTCGTCTTACTTCTGACTTCACCTGCAAAGACAGAGAGGAAAAACTGAGTGCATAGAATCTGCATATTATACCATGTCATTTGAGTGACTTCTCAATCCTCGCCAAAAGCCGGTACTAAGTGATGAAACCACAGGCAATCAGTTTGGGTTGATTGCGTTTTTAAAATAATACTTTTAATCGGCAAAGACAGACTACCAAAAAGACAGTAAGACATTTTTTTTAAAAATAACTTTGTTTATTAAAGTTTGTTTACAAAAATGTTAAGCAGCACAACCATTTTCAACTTCTTTATCATCACCAAATCAGCATATTAGAACGATTTCTGAAGGATCATGTGACACTGAAAACTGGAGTAATGACTGCTGAAAATTCAGCTTCGCTTTATAGGAATAATTTTTTTTTTTTTTATATTTTAAAAGAGAAAACAGTTTTGTAAGATTTCACAATACTGCTGTTTTTTTATTAAAAACCTACTGACCCCAAACCTTTGAACAGTATTTTATTTGATGTTTAATATACTGCTATGTGGGCGGGAATACCCAGCATAATGTACGTGCATACTAACCTTATCATTCTTAAAAGTGAGATGTTGCAAGTATGCTGCAGCATTGCTTTTGACAGGGTCCAGGCGGTAGTTGAGCATAGCGATGACTTCAGGAAGTTCCGGTTGCCTCCATGATGCGGGGGCGGGGCCTTTACGAAGAGTGCTGTCCAATGATGCCATGCTGCCTCTCTCTCCCTGAGCCAACGGAGCACCTCCTCCCCAATAATACATATCGCCAGCACCACTCATATCACCATCCAGTGTGCCCTCATATGACCTACACAAAACATACAGCAGTTCAAACTGACCGATTTTTTACCGCTGCCTTCTGTGGAATGCAAAAGACTATATTTTTAAAGAAAGTTGGTAGCCAGACCATTACAGTTCCAATTAGCGTTCCATAGCATGGATCAAAAAAGTACTATGGGATCTGAAATAGTTTGTTTACCAACATTTAAAAAAAATATGTTTTTTGTTTCACAGAAGACAGACAGACATACAGGTTTGGAACAACATGAAGGTGAGTAAATGTAATTTTTGGGTGGACTATTCCTTTAATACATTTCCCAATCAAAATGATTTTCTTACCGTATAACAGAATACACTTACCCTGTCCGGCGTGGAGGTGGGGCATGGTGTGCATGTGCTAAACGGGGCATTGTGCTGTAATGCATGGGTGGTCCCATGCCATAATCGGGTTCGTCGTATCCCAGGCTCCTCTGATCATCCTCCAAGCCGTATGGCTCTGGTACAAAGCGCTGCATGCCAGAGATCTCCATAGCACTGCCCATACGTCCTACCTGGGGCTGGGCTGCATACGGGTCCAACTGCGGCCGGCTGTGGGTGCGATAGGCGGAGTCCAGCGTGCGATAGCCATCCACAGGCCTAAAGAAAAAGAATCGGGTAAATTAATTAGTACATCTACAATGCTTGATCTCATCCAATGCAAACGCAACAGGCACAGACCTGTAGCGGTCATCCATTCGTGTCCCTCGGTTGAGGCTGGCGTAGACTTCAGAAGGAGGGCCGCTGCGGTAATCATCATAGCCACCTGGTGGTCCATAGTGATAGTTACGGGGGACAGTAGTGGTGGGGTAGTCCATGGGGCCACCCGGTGGCCTGTACACACGGTCCATTGGGGTATTATAACTGGGTATCCCAGTGACTGAACCTGTGCCATCCAGGGAAAGCGTGTCGGAGACTGAGGGAATGACTGTTCGTGTGGTGGTCATCTTTGTGACCTTCTTTACCTGATAAGAGGAAGCGCCATCATTTATCTTTCCAAAGACAAGTGGTCATACTTGACAAAATGTGGCAAGTTAAATTAGACTGCATATCTACAGCAAACTTACTGTAGTCTCAGTGCGACGTGTGGTTCCATCATCACTGGTTTCAACTGAAATAATTGGCATCGACTCATGGGGGTCCTCCTCGACTGTGACCGACTCAACAATATGACCAGGGTCCAACATCCTGTACTGTAGCACAGACACACATATAAAGAACAATAGTGAACATTAAAGCTGCAAGCAGCGATGAACGGGCCCTCGCACCCGGGCTCACCGCCAGGGGGTGGCTTTAGTAAAACAGCGTATCCAATAGGGTCCTCACACCATCGGTGCTCGGGCCCTAATAAGCCAAGAACAGGAAGTGTGTCCACAAACACCATCTGGAGCATTCGTAGGTGCACGTTAATGACGACACAATAACAAGCTAGTGCAGAAAGAAAAAAATATGCGCAGGAGTATCACACAGGGTTCAACAGTAAGGACAGCCTGAGACCAGTGCTGTGTCAATGCTCCATCTTTTTCAAAGCATAAAAACAGATGAACAATGTATAAATTCAAATACTTACTTATTCAATGTACATTATACCTTTTTTCCTGAATAAAATGTTTACAAAAAAACGTAAATGTGTTTTTTCCTAAAACACAAAAATAACTATAATAATAATAATAATAATAATAATAATGTGACCATGGACCACAAAACCAGTCATAAGGGTCAATTTTTCGAAATTGAGATTTATACATAATCTGAAAGCGAAATAAATAAGCTTTCCATTGATGTATGGTTTGTTAGGATAGGACGATATATAATTATAATGACAATAATCTTAATAATCTTTGTGATATTATTAGTAGTAGTAGTAATATTATCAAAATAATAATTGTATTATTATTTAATAATTTTGATTTTAAAATTCATTATAATTTCATTATTATTATTATTATTATTATTATTCTAGTTGCACAACTGTAACATGTAAAGAAAATTATCCATTGCGGACACACCATACTAACCTGAGTCCCGTTTATGTATCCCTCGCTTAATTTGAGCCGTTCTAACTCTGCATCACCAGTGACACGGCCGTTCTAAAGACATGGAGAGAGAAAAAAAAAATCACAACAAATCAAAAAAAAAAAAAAAAACGCCAAAAAAAAAAA
>NW_015624871.1:299269-306229 GCF_001515625.1 Sinocyclocheilus rhinocerous
AAAAAAAAAAAAAAAAACAAAAAAAAAAAAAAAAAAAAAAAAGAGCAAAAGAGACTATGAAGCCATCAAAGTGGCCAGTGATCATGTCGGTGAACAATGCTAAACATTCAGAAAGACCACAAATTGTAGCAGGACCTTGAGTAAATACGGCAATGTATAAACATTATCTTATGAATGTTCATGCAAAGGATGCATAGGAATAAAGAACACTTGAAACAAAATAAATGACTTAAGTTAATGAGACCATTGCACAAGAGAAACATGACATTATTGCGGAAATGGACAGATAAATGAATGCCAGGAATGAGAGAAGGGGGTTCACCGCTACCAGACAATATTACTCATGCTTTTACATGACAATGGCATGCAGCACCATTCCCACTTAAAGCACATATTCTCTACACGCAAACCAGGGGATGTGGGCTGCTGTACTATTCCCCGTCCACAGAGGGAGCCGTGAAAGTAGAAGGTAATCTTAGCTGACAGGCGGGCCTGTGGGAACCTGTCAGCAGGTAGGAACAGAGCCTGCTCAGCATGTTAATATCTACACAACTATGTCCGACGAGAGCAGACACACATGATGGTGACATTCCAAGCAGACCAGCTTCTTATCTTTACATAAATGTCTGTCTGTGTGTTTAAGTGTGCCTGAGAGAAAATGGGAGAAATAATTGTTTTCAAAATAGTTCTATTATTTACTCACCGCTTCAAGCCATATGGTAGTTTTGTGTTATAAACAGACCGAGCGTTCAATCCTTCTGTCGTAGTTCTCAGTATCATTCGCATTTGTGTGGTGAATTCAAATGTGGAGCATCAAGATGTGTTGTACCGAGTTTGACGTCAACAAGGTCAAGCGCATTGATTCTCTTGCTCCATATTTAAAAGGTTAACAAGTGCAAATGACATTGGAGCTATGACAGATTGAAAGCTTTTCAATTAAATCAAATTAAATCAATTAATCTGGCGGCCAGCATGTTTGGTCTGCTTTTATGGAACTTTATATTATTTTAGGACAATTAAGTCTCTATTAAATAAAATCAAGTCCCTATTTATTATAATAAATTTACCTAATAAATAAAGTGCAACCTAGCCATTCTGCAAAAGATCATGTTCCATGTAAGAAATTAAGTCACAAGGCTTTGAAACCAGTGTTATTAACTAAAACTATTAGAACTATTGTCTTCAGTAATTGAAATAAAGCAGAAATGAAATAAAATATACATATTAGATGAAAATCTTCAACTTATTTCAATTAGTTGCCAGCATTTCTGAGGTTTTTAAGTTTAAGTACTAAAATTACTAAAACTGACAATTGAAGTTATATAGAAATATATATATATTTTTTAATTAAATGACAAAAGCACACAAATTACTAAAACGTAAACTAAAATTAAAATGAATACAGAAACAAAAGCCAATTAAAAAAAATAAATAAATACTATAATAGTATATGAATAGTAAAATAAGTTATTTTAGTATTCCTTCCAATTTTGTGAGATATGATTGTCTAATGTATCTGAGTGCCAAGAGAAACAATTTGTGTATGTGACTGTCTAGCTGTGAATAAAACCTTCAAATCATTTTAACTCACACACACAGTCGACACCCTTGAAGGAAGGGGCGTGTCCAAGTAGAATCATGCAACCAATCAGAGGAGTTTTCTAGTCTAAACACTGAAGTAAACTGAGAAAGCTGAGATTAAGACGATACTTAACATGTTCGCATTGAGCAATTTCCACCATAAGATAGAGCTTTTTGAAATCCTCTACACACAAGGGAGACTCGTTTTACTAAACCGGTTTGTTATCTCTCCGCTCACAGACATCAGCGGAAGGGGGTTTTGGGGTTGAGAAAGTTTCAGTGATAACTGAGACATTCACCATGAGGACAGTGAGTAAACAGGGGAAAATTCCTCTTTGATGAAAAACATTCATCATGACAGGTTAATGACACATGTACAGACATGCGTTTGTAAGAACCAAATGGTTGACATTCAAAACTAATCTTTTTTTAAAAAGTGGTTATATGGTGACAAACAAATTGGGGACATGATGAAACATGCAAGTGAAAAAGTGACTTAAAAACTAAGTATTCCAAGTATATGTCACACGACATAAACTGCGCATTATGATGACAAAGGGTGGGTGGGTGAATGATGAAAAGAGGAAAGGATGCAAAAAGTGGGTTCTGATGACATTGAACACAACAGTGAAGGATGGGTTAATCGCCATGCTCCTTGAGGTGCCAACTAGGACGCATTGGTGCAGAGTGATGCGGCAAGGGTGAGATATTGCAGGGTGATGATGCGGGGAACCCTGCTGCTGCGTGATTGGCTGAGAGGGTGTTACCTGCAGGGTGGGGAGGGGGCGGGGTAGGGTACCGGAGGGCCCCACGCTCCTCCTCTCCTCCTCCAGAGCTCGAGTCAGACGCTCAAACTGCATCTCCTGCTCTCGCACAGAGGCCAGGAGAGATGCGGCATTCTCACACTGCTCCATACACACTGAGAGAAAGAGGACAGGGTTACACACTCGCACACATCATGAGATCGAGCACCTTGCGCACTCCACACGTGCCCTGAAAACACAGAAACATGCGCTCCACGCAGACAACAAATACACAGCTTAAGAAGGTGAGCACCATGTGACCAATGCGGTAAGCTAAATCGAGAAACAGTAACCGGGAGAGACAGAAAAGAAATGTGAGAGATAGAGAAAACATGACGGACAGAAAATAAAAACTGTGAAAAGACAACACTAGCGAGTCAGGTACTAACAAAGCACTTCAGACGCAGGCGTGATCACGCTGCCACCGCTGAGTGACAACACACAAGAGGAAACCAGACCGGTTTCCAGCTCGCAGATAGGAGAGTGATTCAGACGCTGTGTGAGAAGAGATCGTGTAGAGGCAGGAACGACGAGTGCAGACACAACAAGGAACGAGCCAAGGTCTATTCAAATCAAAAGTGGCTCCACAAAACCGTACCGCAACTAAAGAAGCTGTCCGTTCTGCTGTGCTGGCCTTTCTGGAGGCCATTTCACTGTCTGACAACTGGAAACAAACTCAGTGTTTTAATGATTAAGCCATTACTAAATAGCACTGCAGCAGTACCATGGTACATTTAGCAATGGGATCATATATTTATAAAGTAGCCTACTTCAATGTTCAAGTTTGAACAGCTTACCATGGTGAATGACCATGATGAAGAGTAATATCATAGCACTTTTAGATAAACCAAAGTACTGAATCATAACATTTAAAATAACATAGCTTCAAATAGCTTCAGAAAATACTGATACAGCTCCCAAAGGAAAAAAAAAAAACTTTGTAGGCAGTAGGGCTGTGCGATTTTGGGGAAAATATCAAATTGCGATTTTTTTTACATATTGCGATTGCGATTTGATTTGCGATTTTAAATTTGCAAAGTCAAGCTTCAGCTCAATATTGCCAATAATGTGCAGCACAGTATGGGTATCATTACCCTGCTGAAAAAAACAATAGAAACCATCACAGAAATTCTTATAGTTTCCATTAAACCATTACAAAATTCCTTTTTGTTTTGGGCATTATTCCAATAGGAATTACTGTTGTTCTATTGGTTGCCATCTGCCAGATTACATCCCACCAATAGAATCCATCAAATAGACACCATTATAGTTTACATTAAAACCAATATAATTCCCATTTATAACCCTGAAATCCATTACATTTTTTATTGTGTTTTGGGGGAGGTTCTATTGTTTTGTTTTTTTCAGCAGGCAAGATTATAATGGTATAACTACTTTTACAGAATTAACTTAATTACTGAATTTCACAGAAAATATTTATTTTTTTATAAATAAAGAACTGCATTTCTTAAGTCAATTATTAAAGTAGTACATATGTTACATAGGCTGATTTATTCATTTTAAGTATTTGGGATTTTAAGAACAAGGGGAAAATGTGCTGAATGTTTCATTTCATCCAAGTGAAATTAGCAAGCAGTTAGACTGAATTTACATTAGTTTTAAACGCGGAGCCAGGCGCGAGTCAACACAGGTTGCGCGCGTGCGTCAAGCCTCATCCATACTGCCAGATGCGCTCATGGAGACTTGCGGTGCGGAGCCGGGTGCGAGTATAAACGAGCATTACGAGACAGGCTGCGTGAGTGCGGCAAGCATGAACGGCTCGTCCGTGACGCGGGATTCGCGCCGCGTGGGGCAGAGAGGAGCGAGTATGAGAAGCATTCACAGACACAGGCTGTGTGTGCGCTCTTCTGAATTGGCAATAGCCAACATGCATTATAAACTTATTTCAAATTAAAATCGCGATTTCGATTAATCGCACAGCCCTAGTAGGCAGTATCTGCTCACTGCATCTTCACCCTTAACTGGTTTTAAAATAAGACTATTAATAACCAACATCTACAGTGAATTTTATAAAACAGCTGGAGATGCTACTCTGAAGGCTCAGAGGACAGCTTTTATTATTCGCTGTTAAACATAGAAGCTCCATTGTTAGATGTGGAACTTATCAGGATATCAGTAGCGTAGTGTATAAATAACTACTTCTGTGAGTTCACACAGCATTTGCTCATTAGCACCAATGATCTGGGTGGGGTGCAAACACTACGTGTGAACAGCAGATGGGGGGAAAAAAACTCTGGAGCTCTGGAGAGCTGATCTGAGCACTGATCTCAGCAGAGAGATGTATTCTGAAACAAGACTGATGTCATACGGGAAGCGGAGTCAATTCGAGCTACAGGTTGAGAGAGGTTTAAAAGGTTCCTTGGAAAAACTACAAAGAAACAGAGGGCATGGTGGCTTTACACAATCTCTATTATCTTACAATAAAGACACGTAAATGGAAGAAAATTTGAAATTAACCTAAGAGATATTTTTCAGATCATTTCCAACTAAACTTACTTTTTTTTTTTTTTTACTGCTTATTATGGTTAAGTCAAAGTGAAAGAGAAATAAGCCCTTACATGTACCTGCCCTTGTCCATGAATCATTATGCTTCACTTTAAAAGATAATCAAAAAATAACTCGTGCATAGGGTTGGGTATCGTTTGGGGTTTTTTCGATACCGGTGCCAAATCGATAGGCCTACTTTTAAAACTGTTCCGGTGCCTGAACCAATACTTATTAAAAAATAAATAAATAAAAATTCCCCAAAAAATGATGGATTGGCCATTAGCACTATACACGCATGATGTCCGTTTCATTCATACTGGATGCCAGAGGGCGCCCTCGCACAGAAAATCCACATATTCAGTCACAGAAGTAGCAGAACTCATGACCCTTCAGGAAATCACTTATATCAAATATGGACAAAGGCATCGCTATTATAGCTGTAATGGAGTAAACAGAACATATAAAAGTTTTGAATGATAAAACAAAGACAATAAAAACTCTACTGCGACATATAGTTTATCTGTGTTATTCAAGCCATCTCTGGTATTTTCATAATAATTAAAGGCACAATATGTAAGATTTTTTTATTAAAATATCCAAAAACCACTAGAAAAGTGTTATATATTTTGCTGACTTGTGCGGCCTCGTTTCGCTTCGACAGCTTTTAGCCTCACCCTGCTTCATTCTACTACGTTAATAAATCATTAGCTCATCCATGAACATGATTTCTGCCCGAGTCCCGTCAGATTGCATCGGCTGTGGGGATGAAGACGACAACTCCCATGACTCCACACTCAGTCACGGCGTCATCAAATTACGCCTTTGTTTCTTTATTTGTTTTGAATACGCGCCCTCTAGCGGCGAAAACTTACATATTGTGCCTTTAAGTATATTTATAATCCATTGCTAATCAATGTACTTTTTAAAGTAGCCTATGGAACATATTTTCTGCCTCATTCTGTGACAAGAAGCCACATCAGATCACAAAAGGAAGCATTTGACTGGTGTTGTGGAGTAAAAAGCTTATAATGTTCTCTTTTGTTGGACAAGAGGTTTAGAAATGTGAATACAATGGAGGTTTAGCTTTAGGCATTTTAATTTAAAGGGGTCATATGACGTTGCTAAAAAGAACATTATTTTGTGTATTTTGTGTAATGCAATGAATCGATTGCGCACTGAAATGAGGCACCGAAATCTGCGTTCGGATTCGGTTCTAGTACATACCGGTTACACCGGTTACATTGCCATATTGGTACCGGGTTTCAGCACCCAACCCTACTCGTGCACAAAGATGAATGGGCCAAATGTAAAAACAAAATTCCCAAACTGCAACAAAACAACTGATAATAAACAGGCAAACTTGATAACCAAAATCCCCCAGAAATCACCTGTATGCAAGTACGACAACATAACTACTTCTACAGGAAAAGTACACTCAGAGACTTAAAATTGTCAATTTACTCAATCTCATGCCATTACTACTGCACCATGACTGATTTGTAAGTGATATCTGGTAGTAGTCCATTAATATGGACTTTTTTTATTACCAATGCCGATATCTTACTGTAAATTCATATAGGCCTAAGCCTATATCATTCACCCTGCTCTCAATTTTAAAAAATTTGGGTAAATGAGAAAAAAAAAAAAAGCATTATATCTTCAATGGAATGCATATTTTTTTCACAGTGTTTACTAAAAATTAGAAATAATCTGAAAATGAATAAATTTGAACTTGATAAAATAAATCAGTAAAATAAACAGATTTATACTTCAGATAAGAAGTTCTTGATTCTTTAATTCCAATGTAGTATGTTTCACAAATTAATAAGTTGTTAAATTATGAATAAAGAAATGTAACCAGCAGTGCACTCAGTAATCCAGTAAATTTGTACACACTGGACATCATTCTCCCCCCCAAAAAAGTGGCAAACTGGATATAGTGCAGCATAGCTTGAAATCAAGTATTTCAAGCATCTCCAGTGACAGCCAAACTCTCTTGTCTGCATCCAATTCACACAACTTGCATCTTTCACGTCTCTCATATAAAAAGGAAAGGCAAACTAAGATT
>NW_015624871.1:312107-316765 GCF_001515625.1 Sinocyclocheilus rhinocerous
GTGATGATGCTTCTTACGTCCGTTTCGGAGAACCAGAGGACAAATATTTCAATCGATTGCTCAGGCATGCATGGCACTGGAGGCACCGAAATCTGCGTTCGGATTCGGTTCTAGTACATACCGGTTACATAGGTACCGGTGCCATATTGGTACCGGGTTTCAGCACCCAACCCTACTCGTGCACAAAGATGAATGGGCCAAATGTAAAAACAAAATTCCCAAACTGCAACAAAACAACTGATAATAAACAGGCAAACTTGATAACCAAAATCCCCCAGAAATCACCTGTATGCAAGTACGACAACATAACTACTTCTACAGGAAAAGTACACTCAGAGACTTAAAATTGTCAATTTACTCAATCTCATGCCATTACTACTGCACCATGACTGATTTGTAAGTGATATCTGGTAGTAGTCCATTAATATGGACTTTTTTTATTACCAATGCCGATATCTTACTGTAAATTCATATAGGCCTAAGCCTATATCATTCACCCTGCTCTCAATTTTAAAAAATTTGGGTAAATGAGAAAAAAAAAAAAAGCATTATATCTTCAATGGAATGCATATTTTTTTCACAGTGTTTACTAAAAATTAGAAATAATCTGAAAATGAATAAATTTGAACTTGATAAAATAAATCAGTAAAATAAACAGATTTATACTTCAGATAAGAAGTTCTTGATTCTTTAATTCCAATGTAGTATGTTTCACAAATTAATAAGTTGTTAAATTATGAATAAAGAAATGTAACCAGCAGTGCACTCAGTAATCCAGTAAATTTGTACACACTGGACATCATTCTCCCCCCCAAAAAAGTGGCAAACTGGATATAGTGCAGCATAGCTTGAAATCAAGTATTTCAAGCATCTCCAGTGACAGCCAAACTCTCTTGTCTGCATCCAATTCACACAACTTGCATCTTTCACGTCTCTCATATAAAAAGGAAAGGCAAACTAAGATTGAATGTGTGAAAGTAGGCCTGGGCGATAAAACGGTATCGATATTTATCGACGGTACACCTTCTTCGATAACGATAGAAAAAAAATGTCGATATAGCGCACGATATAGGCACGTGCTATGAGTGACGCAGACAGCACACACAAACACATGCTGAAATGAGTGCTGTGCCTGCCTGTGACGAGGAGATTGTGAATAAAGAATGAATATTAGTTGAATTTAAAATAAATATTTGCATTTGAATGCAAGGTGTGCATCAGGGAGCATCATCAGTGGCACGCGAGATGCGGTGATGATGCAAGTGACGTTGTTGCATTTTAATGTTTTGTTAGTCTAGCCCACGAGATGCGCCGCTGCTGTGTTATGCATTCAAAATATTAGAGAAATATTAGAGAAATATAGAAGCTCAATGCGGAGAAGATAATTGCTAAAGATAAAGATAAAATTAAAACCGAAACCAAGCCATTCACACAGAGGCATATTCAGCACATTTTTAGACAGACAAATATGACTGCTGCACTCGCATGTCACAGAAGAGATGTATAGAAAGCCATGCAAAGTTAAAACAGTTTAAACTTTTAGAAAACACGTCACGAATTTGTGGAGGTTTATTCCTTTTCACTGTTTTTAAATGCAATCTGTGTGAATGGTGCTTCGGCTCTTTGGATTAAGCAATGCATACATACATGCTGCTGTTTTGTTCATAATTGTTTATGCAATTTTTAAATGCACATTATTTTGCTCATTGTGCCCTCGGGATGTAAAAAGTTTCCTTAAGACCTATTTAATCTGCATATAAAACATTAGAAATAAGATTTGTTTAATTTTTATTTTGTGTGTGATTGTTAAAACAAAAAATATTTGTCGTTTGTCTCAATAAATTGGGTTAAAGGCAGGGTATGTGATTTTTCAAAAACACTTTAGAAAACTGATTCGGGCCGAATCGCAAAACAAACTTGTAGCCAATCAGCAATAAGGGGCGTGTCTACTTGTGATGTGGAGGAGAGCGCGTTCAGTGCATGGGACGGACATTAGCCGAGCCGAGTGACAGAAAGATAGAGATGGCGGATAAAAAACAAAAGAGGAAAACGTCTGCGGAACGATAAGACAAGAAGTAGGACCCGTGTAAATATCGGATCAGCTTTCCAGCGCTGGAGAGAACTCAAGGAGCGGAGGCCTGCGATCGGACGCCGAGGTTGCTTTGTTTCTTCTCAATAGGTGAGTAACACCGTGTCTACAACAACTAAAGTCTGCCTACACTGGACGCGAGAAAGAGGTCAAACGACCGTTGAAAACCATTTGAAATGTGTCAGCACGTCATAAATAGAACCCGGCAGCAGTTTTCTGTCGGGGATTTGTTGCACCGCGCCGCTCACGTCCGTAGACACGGTGTAAAATAT
Organism: Sinocyclocheilus rhinocerous; assembly: GCF_001515625.1. Classification (NCBI taxonomy): domain Eukaryota; kingdom Metazoa; phylum Chordata; class Actinopteri; order Cypriniformes; family Cyprinidae; genus Sinocyclocheilus; species Sinocyclocheilus rhinocerous. The sequence continues at coordinate 314,469 of NW_015624871.1, forward strand.
TAACTATGGACGTGTTGCACTAAGTTTGTAAGCAAGGTGTCCAAATGCATTTTTAAACAGTATAGCAATTATTTTATCATAATAAATGTTAACAAACTTGTTTTAATGAAATGTTTTGCCTGAAAAGTATGATATCTTTAAAAGAAATGCCACTTGGTTTGATACCTTATCACTTTATCAATAAAACTGATATATTTTAAATGTGACTTACACGTCCAAATACTTTTTGTGGCCACTGTGTGTGTTTCTATTCCAAGATAATTGCGCTTTCAATTTATGCTCTAAAGTTTTCCACTTCCTCAGACAACACTGCGCCCTAGTGGTTGCAAGACAACTTAAACTAACACAAAGAAGTTCTGTACACCATGATACATTGCCTTGAATTTTTATTCCATGAAGTAGTAATCAATCACTAAAGCCTTAATTGAATGTTTAAAGGCAGAGTAAGTGATTTTTCAAAACCACTTTAGAAAACTGATTCGGGCCGAATCGCAAAACAAACTTGTAGCCAATCAGCAATAAGGGGCGTGTCTACTCGTGATGTGGAGGAGAGAGCTTTCAGTGCATGGGACGGACATTAGCCGAGCCGAGCGACAGAAAGATAGAGATGGCGGATAAAAAACAAAAGAGGAAAACGTCTGCGGAAGGATAAGGCAAGAAGTAGGACCCGTGTAAATATCGGATCAGCTTTCCAGCGCTGGAGAGAACTCAAGGAGCGGAGGCCTGCGATCGGACGCCGAGGTTGCTTTGTTTCTTCTCAATAGGTGAGTAACATCGTGTCTACAACAGCTAAAGTCTGCTACGCTGGACGCGATCAAACGACCGTTGAAAACCATTTGAAATTTGTGTCAGCACGTCATAAATAGAACCCGGCAGCAGTTTTCTGTCGGGGATTTGTTGTGCCGCGCTGCTCACGTCCATAGACACGGTGTAACATTGGTTTTTGCTTTGTTTCACAGAACTAATCGTTGCCTGGGTTGTGTACGTATATGTGGGGCGGAGCTATCAATAGGGGCAAGACCCTTTTGGGGTAGGGGCTTGTTTGTTTTGGTGATTTCAAATATCAACATTGTCTACCAGAAATCACTTACTCTGCCTTTAATCTGCATATAAAACATTAGAAATAAGATTTGTTTAATTTTTATTTTGTGTGTGATTGTTAAAACAAAAAATATTTGTCGTTTGTCTCAATAAATTGGGTTAAAGGCAGGGTATGTGATTTTTCAAAAACACTTTAGAAAACTGATTCGGGCCGAATCGCAAAACAAACTTGTAGCCAATCAGCAATAAGGGGCGTGTCTACTTGTGATGTGGAGGAGAGCGCGTTCAGTGCATGGGACGGACATTAGCCGAGCCGAGTGACAGAAAGATAGAGATGGCGGATAAAAAACAAAAGAGGAAAACGTCTGCGGAACGATAAGGCAAGAAGTAGGACCCGTGTAAATATCGGATCAGCTTTCCAGCGCTGGAGAGAACTCAAGGAGCGGAGGCCTGCGATCGGACGCCGAGGTTGCTTTGTTTCTTCTCAATAGGTGAGTAACACCGTGTCTACAACAGCTAAAGTCTGCCTACACTGGACGCGATCAAACGACCGTTGAAAACCATTTGAAATGTGTGTCAGCACGTCATAAATAGAACCCGGCAGCAGTTTTCTGTCGGGATTTGTTGCGCCGTGCCGCTCACGTCCGTAGACACGGTGTAACATTGGTTTTGCTTTGTTTCACAGAACTAATCGTTGCCTGGGTTGCGTACGTATATGTGGGGCGGAGCTATCAAAATAGGGGCAAGACCCTTTTGGGGTAGGGGCGTGTTTGTTTTGGTGATTTCAAATATCAACATTGGCTACCAGAAATCACTTACTCTGCCTTTAATTTAAAAATACAGTGGTTACATTTAAACATTTTTTTTATTGCTCTTTGTTTAAAAAAAAGGTTATAAAAAATGTCAATAATTATCGATACCGAACGATATGAAACATTATATCGTTGATACATTTTTTAGCTATACCGCCCAGCCCTATGTGAAAACACAAATGAAAGATAAAAGCTTTGACTAATGGGAAGATTATCCATGAATAATGAACTTAAATTTCAGCTTAAAATTTATGGCTTGAAAAGACTTGAGCAACGCAAGTAAATATTGACAGTTGTAATGGCTGCATAAAACTGAACTATAACGCATGAGTCATATGGACCATTTTAAGGCAATTTCTTAGTAGAACTTGGCAGTCTTTGATCACTTTAGGCTTTGCTGCAAGGAAAAGAACAGCATGAACATTCTTCAAAATCTCTTAGTGT
>NW_015624871.1:317629-324079 GCF_001515625.1 Sinocyclocheilus rhinocerous
TGTAACATTGGTTTTGCTTTGTTTCACAGAACTAATCGTTGCCTGGGTTGCGTACGTATATGTGGGGCGGAGCTATCAAAATAGGGGCAAGACCCTTTTGGGGTAGGGGCGTGTTTGTTTTGGTGATTTCAAATATCAACATTGGCTACCAGAAATCACTTACTCTGCCTTTAATTTAAAAATACAGTGGTTACATTTAAACATTTTTTTTATTGCTCTTTGTTTAAAAAAAAGGTTATAAAAAATGTCAATAATTATCGATACCGAACGATATGAAACATTATATCGTTGATACATTTTTTAGCTATACCGCCCAGCCCTATGTGAAAACACAAATGAAAGATAAAAGCTTTGACTAATGGGAAGATTATCCATGAATAATGAACTTAAATTTCAGCTTAAAATTTATGGCTTGAAAAGACTTGAGCAACGCAAGTAAATATTGACAGTTGTAATGGCTGCATAAAACTGAACTATAACGCATGAGTCATATGGACCATTTTAAGGCAATTTCTTAGTAGAACTTGGCAGTCTTTGATCACTTTAGGCTTTGCTGCAAGGAAAAGAACAGCATGAACATTCTTCAAAATCTCTTAGTGTGTGTTGCATACAATAACATCATATGGGTGAGTGAATAACCAAAATTATATTTTTAGGTAGAATATTCCTTTAAAATAAAGAACACAAGTTTCTTAACAGCTCATCAAAGCACTCCAAAACAGGGGTCTTTAACTGAATACCGAATCGAAGACCTAATATAACCAATTTGTGCCTTGAATCCTAGCTCTGCAGGGATAGAAACTTCCTAACATTCGCAACAAAGCCACTGCATAAAGCACAAACTCAACTGAGATTTCTAGATATCCACTAAACACAGAACAACTATTTTAAGGAGACCACAAAAGCACAACGATCCAAGAGTGAAAAAAGAATCCCGAAAAACAAACAGTGGCTATCATGAGAGCAGGATTGAAATGGAAGCTAGCAGGAGTCAAGGCCAAAATGTACAAAACAGCAGAATAGGAAAAGCTCCGCCCCCCCCTCCCTGACGATTCAGGCAGCTAACTCAACCCGCAACCAGCTCACAACCGCTCTCTCTCTCTCTCTGTGTGTTTGTGCGAGACCGAGAGAGGAAATATTTGCAGCTGTCTGCCTAGTGGTTAACTGAACAATAGGAAATGTGTGTCCACTACACAGAATCGGTTAAGAGAGGGACAACAGCAGCGGGGTGTGCATATGCCGTGGTGATTTTAGTTCGCTGGGGGGAGGGGGGTGTGAGTGGGTGTGATCGCATTGTCCTTGAAAACACAAGACGCAGCAGTCAGTTTCAACTAGGACTGAAACTGTTTTCCACCTCTCTTCGACTTCCCTCCCCACAAAGCAAACAGACTCTCGTAGAAAGCGAGGAATGAACACACACACACACGCACATATTCCAGCTTGTATTGTGGCATGTCAGATCCCGTCTCAGCTCTTCTGGCAGCTTGAAAATAACTGGAAAACACATCCCTTACTTTCTCCTTATATGTCCCTCTTTTTCTGTATTCCCTATGACATATGTCCTCATTCTTTCCCTAAGCATCTGATTGAAGAGTGTGTAACCAATGACTCATTCACATCTCAGACCGTTTCTCACTGATGCATGCATCAAGACAACAAAGACTTCTGATACACTTTTCACAAGTAAAACACTGAAGGGAGTGTCTAAATGATAGTGTATTATACAGCTCTTGGGAATCCCTAATTCTGATTGGTCAATCGCAATATTCTGTGGTTAAATATTTTTTTATTTGTTGTGTTAAGGGCTTTTCACACTGAACGCGAAAATTCGGGACCAATGTTCCGTGCGATGACGCTTTTGAATCGAAACAATAGATCCCTATGGGGCTATTCACACCAGGCGTGATCATTCGTGGCGTGAAAAAGCGAAGATTTTTTTTTCGTCGTGTCGATTTTTTCCCCGTCGCTCCGCGATGAAACGGGATGTCCAATCAGATTTGAGCTTAGATCACGTGCTTGGAGCAGCTGCTGTTGCACAAAAAGGCAAAGAGTGGTGGCACTGTTTCGAAAACCAGTGTAAACAAACACCGAAGAAGAGTATTCCGTTCTGAGCGATTCCGAGAGAAAAGAGAGTGGATGCTGAGTTCTTGTTATCTTTGGTATCTGAGAACAGATTTATTCTCACATGTTCTTAATATAATTTCTATGAATTCTCCACTGAATAGTTGCACATCTCTCATTTCACTCTGTGGTCCCTTCGCCCATTGTAATTTCGGCTTAAACCACTATTTCATGTCCATATGTTTGTTAATATAATAAGTAGTTTGCATTACGTGAACTAATATACAGTGAATTAGTCATTAATAAACTGGAAAATAGAAGGACAATGGGTGTGCTTTATTTCACGATAATGACCAGCCTAATGTACATTACTAACGTAACTTTAATTGTAATTGTTTCCGAGTGTGATTATTAAAAACAAAATATATACTTGTAAAAAAAATTAAAACATTGGAGTACATTTTACAAGAAAACACATTTTAAATTTGATGTTTAATTCAATGTCTTACTTGCCATTTCTTTGTAATTATTTCTAAAATTATGCTTCTATACCAATTGTTTTTTCAGTGTACGTGACATTGATTAAAAATGTCAAAAATAGAAAGTTAAATGAACCTGTAAGGATGAATTGTTCACAATAAGCTCATTAAGGCGCATTTAGAAAACTGATCGGGTGAATTTCCATTTCATGCGGTAACTTCATAGACTCACAGAAGTGACACCTCGCAAACAAGACAATATATAACTGGTTCACACAAACAAAAATATATCTTCGACTGTGTCCAAAACAGAAGGAGCTTCCTTGCTGACAAGTCAATCAATGACTTCACAGACTGCAGTTTACATACCAGGAATAAGGAAACGGGTCTTCTAAATCATAGACCAAAGAGACAGACTTCTAACGCAATATAATTCCACACACTGAATGATTTCTCGCTGATGAATTCAAAGCAAAAATGTAAATACATTTTTAAAAAGATAAAAAAAAAAGGTATTAAATATACAAAAAAAGCACTGATTATATTCTCTCTCTAACACAATATATATCAACCAGATGAAGACTTCCAAGCAGACAGGATGTTACACAAACATTTGTGACCCTAGACCACAAAACCAGTCATAAGAGTCAATTTTTCGAAATTGAGATTTATACATCATCTGAAAGCTGAATAAAAAAATAAGCTTTCCATTGATGTATGGTTTATTAGGATAGGACAATATTTGGCCGAGATACAACTATTTGAAAATCTGGAATCTGAGGGTGCAAAAAATCAAAATATTGAGAAAATCGCCTTTAAAGTTGTCCAAATGAAGTTCTTAGCAATGCATATTACTAATCAAAAATCAAAAGTTTTAATATATTTACAGTAGGAAGTTCACAAAATATCTTCATGGAACATGATCTTTACTTAATATCCTAATGATTTTTGGCATAAAAGAAAAATCAATAATTTTGACCCATACAACGTATTTTTGGCTATTGCTACAAATATACCCCAGCGAATTAAGACTGGTTTTGTGGTCCAGGGTCACATTTGAACATGGCCTTGATGCCGTCCTCCCTCCATACTAGGGCTGGGTATCGTTCAAAATTTTTCGATATCGATACCGATACCTTGCTAAAAAGTATCGAACTCGATACCCAGCCCTACTCCATACACTACATTTTTCGAGTTTCGGACACAGCCTGTGCGCTTTAAAAATAGGCCTCCACTGGACGCTACCATCTGCAAAATTCTCGTCTTCTAAGGAGAAAACTGTCATGGGACGACTCTTTAAATAGGTCTGACCTAGAAGTAGAACACCCTGAAACTTGGGCAAGAATCACAAAACATGATTTAACACCACAGGTACACTATATGCAGAGTTCAGCGTGCTGAACTATGCGTCAAAAACCCAGCATCACTGGCACAAAAAAAAAAAAACATCTGGGGCCATATGTATAAAGTCGCTCAGAGTAAAATTTTTGTCGTAAGTGTCAAAATTCTAAGAATGACGTAATTTTACTCTTATTCCTAGACTTAAGAATAAGTGTGATTCATAGAGGTTCCCAAGTGTTAAGACTAGGTCTCAGCTCCTAAATAATTTGAGAGCTGGAGAGGTCTCCTAACCTAGTTAGGAGTAACAAGATGGCATCAAAGAGGAGAAGACACACACTTTCCAATGAAGATAGGACATATTGTAGTTATATGATGATATGGAGTTGATAAAATGATACAAACTTGATCGTCAAGATAGTAGAAGTATGAAATTTAATAACTTTTTCCACTCCACAAATCAATGCTCTAACTACAGAAATGAAAGTAGAAAAATTTTTCGCTGGAAAACTGGAAAAATGCAGCAATGCACTGGTGATGACACCGTACGCAGGGTCTTAACTATTGTGGCACTAACCCCACCAAACACAACAGTGACCAAAAGTGATGTGTGGAGGTTTTTTTTTTTTTATGACCCTACATTTCAATTAAACCATCAAAATACGAGGGAAAACACACTGACCAGTGTTGCCAACTGCTTTCAATTGAAAGCTAAAACAGTCGCTAAATGTTACTAGATTACAGTTCACAGATCTATATAAATATAAACATAAATATATATCAGTGGGAGAGTCTTGGAATCTAGATAAGGTTTGTCCAAGAAATTTATTTTTTTTCTAGGCTTTTGAAAAAGTCTCAAAAGGGGTCTAGTCACTAAATCTAGTGACAAAATCACTAAATTGACAAGACTGACATTGACTACAACATAATCAGTTATTAATATTCCGTTGGTCCTCTTTTGTTTTTGCATGTGTTCATAATTTCTTTGTATGACAGCATGCCCAAAAATTATGACCGCATTGGCATGTTGGCATGTTTCATTGCATTATCACCACAAATAAAACAATTGATTCAATTAAGGGTGAAGATTAGGGATGTAATGATTCACTCAACTCAATCCGATTCACAATTTTGATTTCACGATTCGATTTTCTCACGATTTTTTTTTTTACAAAATGAGATTGAAGACATTATACAGTAAATGAAAAGGTGTCGATTTATTATGCTGTTGCTGCACATTTCTTTGTGAAATTGAAATATAACAAAACTAAATTGAAATTTTAAAACAAACCCCAGGCTTTGTCTGTGCTCTTTCCATTTAAAACTAGAGGCAATCACTGGATTTTAAACATGATCCAAACAAAGATGCAGCATACATGCAGCATGAGTTTTTAATCTAAATTAAATTGTATAACTTCGAAATATGAAGCAAAAACAGAATGGTCTGACTTCAGTTTTGTGAAACTATACTACATAAACATATCTGAACGAAACAGCAGACGAGCTGAATGAGACGCAGATTCACTCTCTGACAGCAGGTGGCACTGATGAACAGCAATGATAGTGTTTCCTGGGTTACCGCTGTAAACAAAGCAGGGCCCGTATTCACAAAACATCTTAAGGCGAAAAGTAGCTCATAACTCACCGATTTAGGAGAAAATCTTAAAAATAATGGGCGTGTCAGTCCTAAATTTAGGACTCTACATTTTTGTTTTAAGAGTATTTCACAAAGCGTTTTAGCACTAAAATTAGCTCCTAAATCTGTGAAACGTTAGAAGTAGTGAAAAGGACTCCTACGTCACTAAGACCAAATCTGAGCTATCCTAAAATGGCTGTTGCCAGCAATCTACCTCGGAATATAAACATTTTAGAAACATTTGACGATAATGAGCTTTTAAAATGTTATCAGCTTTGGTTTGGAGGTTATCCCAATTCCAAATTTTTTATTATATCCTTAATATATAGCTGTTCTCGCGTCCAGTTTGGTTTTCTTTTATGTTTGCATGTCTTACTATCAGCCAACAGACTTCTGTCCGTGGACAGAACTGTTAACGATGACAGCGAACAAGAGGGAGAATGTGAGCGCTGTGTGCTCAGACACTACCGTTCTCAGCGCCGTCAAAATAAAAGTCCCGCCTCGAACGCATATTTGAAAAATGCCAAATATCGGCCGATATATCGGTTGACCACTAGGACATCCATTTGCTCTCCTAACATTCATCGACCTCAAATATGGCTTATCATCTGACAAATGTATGTAGCAACTTTACATGGCAGCTCAATCTAATGTTAGCCTAAGTCGACTAATGCTTAAAATTAACGACTACAAGTCGACCAGAAAAATCTTTAGTCGAGGTCAGCCCTAATGCATATTGACTAATTGTTTACGAGAAGCATACATATAAGAGGCTGACAATTAGCTGAATATATAGCTTACTTGTTTAATTAGTGACACTCACTCTGTATTTTAAAATCTTTATTTGAATGTGGCAACTAACATTTTTATTTTAAAACCTTTATTTGAATATGGCAACATAATATTGCGTTCTACAATATTTCTATGAATAAATCT
>NW_015624871.1:324137-324535 GCF_001515625.1 Sinocyclocheilus rhinocerous
CATTTGCTCTTAAAATACTTCGTCATTTTTGGTCATACAGATAAGAGTAATGCATCTTTTGTATCTGTAAAGACTCTACGTTTATTCGTGTGCACTCAGAATAACAACGAAACGTTGCGCTTTTGTTAAATAATGAAAGCAAACAGGATGCGCTTTCTGCTGTCTCGGACTCTGTGAACTTGAGTTGACAGTTTTTCCACTGTATTTTTCCCGAACACATTCATAATTATTATATTTGCCGGTGTGCTGTGACAAGTCTTTTTTGCGTGCGCTTGAGCGCTTATTAGTCTATGTAGGCAATTAAAGGCTCATTATTATGATTTATATGGTTTATTAATAAAAGTGCGACTAATAGTCGACTAATGCTTAAAATGAACGACTACTAGTCGACCAGAAAA
>NW_015624871.1:324607-357191 GCF_001515625.1 Sinocyclocheilus rhinocerous
AGTCGACCAGAAAAATCTTTAGTCGAGGTCAGCCCTAATGCATATTGACTAATTGTTTACGAGAAGCATACATATAAGAGGCTGACAATTAGCTGAATATATAGCTTACTTGTTTAATTAGTGACACTTAGCCTGTATTTTAAAATCTTTATTTGAATGTGGCAACATAATATTGCGCTCTACAATATTTCTATGAATAAATCTCTGACACAGACTACCCGCCAATCACTGTGTGCATAGTTAGTAAGTATGCTGACATCATCCATAGCAACAAGGTCAACCCCGCCCACGGGCCCAGATCTGCGCTTAAGAGCACAACTTTAATATGCATTGTTCAGAGGCAAGATGAAAAGAAAATGCCACGTAAACTTTTCTAAAGATAGCCAGTTTCCCTCAGAGATACATTCATATAAACTCCTAAACTAATTGTATCGCGATTTGTTTGGCATCTCAACCGATTTGAATCATCGATTCAACCATATTCACACAACCATATTTGAATCGATTTTCAACCAGCTTGTGGTTAATCGTTAGTGAAGATGTCAAATTTCCTAGGCCAGCATCACTTTTGGCCACTACTATATGGCAGCTCTTTGACTTTCCAACTGACCGTCAAACCATGCTGCAAAAACAAGCCACTTTTATGAGGATTGTGGGTTTTCCTGGAGTTGTTGGAGCTGTTTATGGAACTCATGTTCACATCAGTGCTCCAACTGCAAACGAGGAGACATACCAATAGAAAACAATTTCAAAGCATCAGTAACAATTTATGATAATTTTGCACAATGCAAAGCATTTTTTAAAAATACATTTAAATATTAAAATATTTCAGTGTCTTAATTAAATAATGTTATTGTCCTTACATTAAATGTTTAGTGTTGTGCTGCTGTGACTTCACATGAGCAGGCTCACTATTGGCTGTTTCAGAGGTCGAGGGCAGCCATTTTGGGTTGACATTCTTGTAGTCCTTAGTTTGCGACACTTAAGTGTCACCTCAGTCAACACTTAAGAATCAGTCTTAGACTTTACTAAAAGTTGCTTTTAGCTTCTTTATACATGTCTCCTACTCTTATGAAAGTCCTACTTGTAACTAAGAATTTTTTGACACTTGAGTCAAAGCTTCAGACTATTCTTAAGAGCATTTCTGAGAAGTTTTATACATATAGGGGCCCTGGTCAAATGCCAGTCCATATTAAGAAAGCATGATTCATAATGCAGCAAAACCCCACCGAGACTGCCCTGAGCTCTGGTAGGATTACAGAGACAGTGCCCTGTGTGACATCCTCGACGTATCATCAAAACCATTTGATTCTAGAACTCTCATGACTGACGGAGGTAGGAATGGCAGTATTAGACATAAGCCTGCCTGAGTAATTTAATTTGTCAGGTGCTTAATCTTTTGCATTCTTTAATGGGATAGCAGAGGTATTAGACAGCTAAGCCACGAAGCATCCAAACTCTAAACACCTTGGGCTGAGATAACACTTACAGTAAGATACAATATAACAGGACACAGCTTAAACATTAAGGAGAAGTAAATAGATCTTGCTGTATAACAGACTGCAGCTGCAGCAGGCGGTCAAATATGATCATCATATGCACGTGGGAGGCAATTCAGACAACAGCTGCTGACTTCTGCTCCAAATATGTGGATTATGGGAAGAAAAACATTAAGCGGACTATGATGTTCCTTTATATGGAGAGACTTTGAGACAAAGTCAATACAGGTGTCTGAGTAGGAAAACACCTTTATACACATACCAACATGAGAATTCTGATAACAGACCTTCATCAGTGTAGAGTCATATTTAATTTTTGACAGGAATGAGAACAAGGCTGTGAGGGACAGAAGTATGGTGCGTTTAATGGACTGTACTGTTGTTTAACAATAAAACCGATCTTTGGAATGACTAAATGTCTTTCTGAGACAACATTCAGTAGACAAAACTCTATAAAACAGTTTGAAAGTTTAAAAGAGAGTTATAAAATTACGTGATCTAGGACTCTTATGCCACTGTAAAAACTAAGTCTATCGCTCACAGCCTTGTTTTCATCCACGTTAAATTCAATATGGCGTCTAACCTGACTAAGGTGTATAGCATAGTAGGGCTGCACGATTAATCGAATGCGATTGTCATGCGCATTTTGATAGTAATGCCGGTTCTGTAATCAGCAGTAAATCATCATCACGTGCTTTCAGATGGAGCAGAATTTACTACACATAGCCATAGTTCACTGACAAGTTACGCAAAAAAAATCGTAGACGATTTTATTGCGCGATTCTGAAATCGTTCGCGATAATGACAGCTGTTTGCATAGCTTCACAGTGAACTATGGCTCTGTGAAGTAAATGCTGCTCCATCTGAAAGCATGTGAAAATACCACATTTAATAACATATTTTTACTCCAAACTCACTTCATAACGTCAGTCGAGTGTTTGAAATAAATCCTTCTGTGAGATGATGTGGCTTCTTACACAGAATAAGGCACGCAACATATTTCATAGTATTTAAGCAGTGATAAAGGCATTGCATTATAAATATACTTTATTTTAATGAAAATTATAATAATAAGAACTCAGATAAACCGTATATTGCCGTAGTCGTGTGTTTATTAGTCACGTTCTTAGTCACTTCTCCGAGGCGTATTTGGAGTTTCAGCGCGAGAGCGCCCTCTGGCCTTTGGATGGAGATTTACTACTGATCACAGAACCGTGCTTCACTGAAAGATACGCATGACAATCGCAGCTTCTGTCGAATCGCGATCTCGATTCCATTTCGATTTATCGTGCAGCCCTATAGCATAGTACTATTTCACCACACATCATGCATGCTTCTGGGTTCCTGCTGACTCAGACAATGCTGAAATTTAAAGAGCAACACCATCAGCACTGGCTTGGCTCCAGTCTAATGCTCAGTGAACTTTGGTACACATGCAGCCAACTGATCTGCAAAAAGCCATGCGCTTTAACCAACTATAACTCTAACTGCATTCGGTGTGTGTTAAAGCCTCAAAGCATTTGGGAAGTATCTACTAACCTTTTCTGCACAGACACGTCAATTAGCCATTACACATTGACATTATAGCCTTCACTTCTCATTCAAACAGCTTGCAGTCAGAGCGCAGAGACCCGGAAATGGGAGTGCTGGTGACGTAACGCTTTTTAAACATCAACCTGAGGCCGTTACTGCAGGTAAAAGGTAACAAAGAGGGGCAGACTGTCCTCTCTTTCTGTAATGACGTTGCCTGGAATTTGAAAACCTAAAGTGTAGTGTTGTAACCCCTGAGGAAAAGAGAAGGATGTGCTTTTTTTTTTTTTTGTAAATCATGCTTGGAACATGAGGGTATGTAAATTATGACAGAATTTTCTTTTCTGGGTGAACCATTGCTTCAAGCAAAAAAAGCTGTGGCATATTGTGAATATAGTCACTGTCCCAGCATGCAGTGGAACGCCTTATTGCTTGATTACCAAGATTACTACATATTAAAAATAAGAAAATTTATTAAAAAAGCTAGCAACAAATTACAAAGTCTTGAATTTATTCTGTAAATTCTGTAATCGTTTCATTTCAACTTCATAAGAAAAAACAAATTTAAAAAATAATATTAATTAGAAAAGGTCTTGAATTTATTCTGTAAGATCTATCATTTTTAGCTAAACTTCATAAGCAAAAAAATTATTTTTTAATAATAATAATAAGTATTATTATTATTACTATCTTTGTAATGTACTACAATGGTTTATTTTTACATTGATGCACGCTACAATTCAATACTCCATTATGATGTACTGGTATGCTATGTTAACTGTCTTTTGCATGTACGTTAGTACGAAATAATTAAACAGTGTTTTTAAAAACAGCGCTGTGTCCTTCCGCGTTTGAAAGACACACCCTGCTGTTAACAACATTAGAGCCGGTCATTACCGCGGTCAAACTATTTGGTTACCCGTCATTGAGGAATCGTCTTCAAAGACACACCTGCCCTCACAGTTTTTGACTCATTCTTCACTAATTCGGAGGATCGAACTTCCTCTATGGGTGGGGGGCGTCTTAAATCGGGCGAGTGTACACACGTATCGTACTTTTCAGGTCAAGGTAAGCGAGTAGGAAAAATCCCAAACATTCCTGCTTTGAAAGCTTCAGTTTCTGCTGAGGGTCTGATAAGCATCATGAGAGGCACTGAATCACGCCGAGAGTCTCGGACGACTCGTGAGGTAAAGCACACACATACAGTGTAACCTGCTGCTTCACGCGGGTTGTGTGTAAATGAGATTCACTGTTAACACACACACACACAGAGAGAGAGAGAGAGCCGCGCCTTTCCCTTCCCCCACACACACCCTTGCACTAAAATACTAACTCAACAGGTTCCCAAACTTTTTCCCCGTAATGATTATTGCGTATACCCGATGACTTAACTGACCGAATTTCGCCCTCTTCTGGGAAAAAAGCCGCAGATAGGAGTCAAAGTCAAGTAAACCTGAGAAACACAGCGCCGTGGCACCTGTGAGGCTCAGAGCAGGTAAAGCAGGAGTGGCGAACGCGATACTACATACTTGAACTCAAAACATGTGAATCTCGACGCAACACACTGTGCAAAAATCATTTTCAAATCCAATACATTAACTCCCACTTGGAAATCCTGTTATTTTGATTTCAATTAAATCTACTAATTCGTTAAGAGTCACTTGTATTTATTAGATTTAATAAAAAAAAATACACAAACCCCACTGGATACTATATTTTGCAACTTTTGGTATTCTCCATAAACTTATGCTTTAAATTACTTCCGCAAACTCAGGTGTGTTCATGGGCCTTGACCCGCTTTACTTCAATGCAGTGAACGTTTCAACCTCACTGCCATTTATTCACCCACAGATGCATTATTATCCACTTTAAATTCACATCTAGAAATAATTTCGATAACAGTCCTAAAAGTGCAAAACGTAGTAAAAGTCCCACTGAGATCTACAAACCATTGAAATAGTCACATTATAACGTTAGATATGAGGCACTGACGCTAATCTAAATCAGTTTCTGTATTCATTTGCAGAAATTATGCCTTGAACAGGATTATAATTAATACAAGAACGGTGTCATATTTACTTACGCACATAAAACAGAAGAGTTCTCAAAACCAGTAACGTTAACTTTATCTGTTCCGTTTATCCTGGATTTCTGCAATAAGGTTGGAAAACCACCGAAATGCTCCGCTCCCGGTTATTCTTTCACAAAGCCTGCGTTACCATAGCAAGAAAAGACTACGCACTCGATCTAGAGGTGAACTTTGAGGAATTTCAAGGAAACAAGCTCCCTCCGTCCCAAAGATCCTCCTCACGCTCGTGCCATTTCGACTAGCACGGCAGCTAACTCCACTAGCCTGCTAACATGGAGAGCTGGCTAACTTTGTTCTACTCCTCAATTAGGAGGCCAAACAGGGAAAACCAGAAGACCACAAAGAAAGCCATCAGAGAGATCAGAACAAACAGAAGAGTTTCCATAGAGTCTACCTTTGTTTTTGGTTTCGTTAAAGTCCCGATGTGAGGTCGTGGCCTATCGAAACGGGCTTCTCTATGGCCAGTTTCAGATTTTCCAAGCGGTGGAAGTGATTGTAATTCCAAACGTTTGCTGCTCTATATTTGGGCGTTTCAGCCCCACGCTACGCCAGACGCATCTGCCCTATTTTATGAGTTCGCTTTCTATCGAGTGGCCTGTAACGCGTTTCTTCCGATGAAGCAAAACAAAGAAGAAACCTGAGATTCAAATTTAAGCAGTCTTTTTAAAAACCCACCAATCTATCTGGCTCCCCTTGTTCACTCCTCTCTTTGCTCGTCGTCCCACCGTGAAGCGTCTGACCCCTCCCCTGTGGAACAGGAGTTCACCGAGACCGCTTGGGCGGGGACACGACTGACTTTTCAATATGCAAGCGAAAATAAAAACGCGATATTACACTGCAGAATTGTTCTTTAAATGTAAACGCACTTAAACGCAGTTATTCGTCGTCGTGTGAATTAGGCTATCAGACACCGCTGCGCTGTATGTCACGAATATGTCACGAAACAAGGACTTTTCGCTGCACCTGTGAACCTGCGATATCACGGATTGATACAATGTCAACCACAACGGAATCGTTTATGGGAAACAAATCGGAATATACACGGCAAATAAATATAGATCATAAAATAAACAACAAAGATATAAATAACATTGTACACTACACTTTTCACACAATTTAACATGTATTGTTTATTAAATCCTTCCTTTGTTTATTAATTAATTTATAATACAGCAATCTATCACAGTTAGCCTACTTCAGTTTTTTATTCATGTATCATTTTCCGATTTTGCATATAGCCTACAGTTACTCATTTCTGTATTTGTTTTATTTCGTCATTTATTTAGTTTTTTGTTTATTTCTTTATCCTGTATGATTACATGAAAATCTAATAATACTTGAAGCACCATTTAAGGTTTCTCAGGTTACAGTTCTCCAAAGGGTCCAACCAGTGTAAATCAAGTATCTTTTCATTTATTATACCCTGCACATGCAATGGAAAATTACTGTCAAAATTAGAGGGAAGACAATGGCTTAACTATTTAGCCTGATTTTAGATTTTGAATTTCATTATTCTTTTAAGTAAAGCCATCACATGACTATGAGGAATATGAAATAAGAAGTTGGTTAATTTGCAATTTTACTTTTAGTGGAAATTATTATTATTATAATATATTTTTTGTGCTATGCGAATCTTGATGGACTTGTCACCACTACACAGAACTGACATTGCATTCAAAACATATGAATTATTAATGCCTTGGTCCATCTAAGACCAACTCAGTTTGCACGTCTTTTGCTCAGAAGACTTCCTGAGGTTACCAGATGGATATGTCACTTGAAGGTTTGGGAAACAGGCCATTTTATAATTACAAGAAGAACTAACCTTAAACAGTGATATTGGGTGTTTGCTTTCAAACAAGCTTTTTAAAGGCTGATGAAAGGTTATCTGTAATTTTTTGCCCTGTCAGACAGAACAATTAAAGCAAAATAAATAGATAATTCTGACAATATCACACAGTTAATTAAAGGGCAATAAAAAGTGTGGTTATAGACATAGGCCTACAATTTATAGACGCACTATTGATGTCAATCTTAGTAATATAAATTTGAATTCAAAAGTTCAAATGTTATCTATTACTTCCACAACAGTCAACTCATTTCCTATATTTATCAGTTAGCTCGAATCAGACTCATGATCTGTCACTGGTGGGTCAATGAAGCATCAGTCATATCTAGTCAAAGTCATCTGAACCTTTCAGTTCATCGTGGGATATTACAGTAACAGTGAGTTCCCCACCAAGGGAATCAAGCTCCGCTGATGTTAAAACTCAGTTCAGTTGATGTTGAAACTAACCTCAACACAACCAGATAGGGTGGGAGTTTGTGGATCCAAGCGCTCAGTAGTTGAGTCAGAGTCGCCCTACTAGTGGCAAATACAGGAGCCCACAGTAGCTCCTGATAGGTTCATAGGTCACTCCCTTGACCCTAGGGCACACAAAAATGTTCAGCAGCCAGAAAATAGAGAATTCCACGTTTGTCCATGTGATGTTGCACATTGGTGTCAGGTCACATGGTGTATTGTTATAACCACCAGGCAGTTTATTGCCAGAACTAGTCCCAGCAGGTTAGGGACCAGTTTAAATGTGAATCAGCAGAGGCTTAGGATCAATACTCCATTTCTGCTTAATTGCTATCTTTTGGTATTTTTGTTTCCTTTTAGTTTGCCTTATTATGCATCCGAAGGTATTTTTTAATTGTTTATGTAGGAAATGTATTGTTTTACAATATTTCTGGCTACTGTCTTTGTGATCAAATAAATGCAACCTTGGTGAGCATAAAATCTTACCAAATTCAAAGTTTTGAATAGTAGTGTATGCCCACTCGGCTCTATTGTTTATTCTGTGCCTGTTTAACAGTTCCTGATGTTCTCTCCGAATGCCACAATTAAATCTCAGATAAGGTCAGGTTGGAATCCATGACCATTTCAAGGACCGACAAGACAAATAAGCAAGGACCGGAAAAAAACAATATGAGACATTCATAGGACCTTATGCTGGTTTGGAGCTCTCACAGTTTCTTTTAACATTAAGTGAAGAATCTTCAACAAAAATATGTAACTAGTCATAAATTCAAGATGTGGCATATTTCACATATAATGCAGCGTTTCCTCGAAAAGGTACCTGAGATATATCCTCATCAAATAGCAGGCCACCAATGAGGAGCTAGAAACAAATCCACTATTAAGGCATTTTACATTGTCACTTCTAATAACGCTTTTTTCAGTAAAATGTCTATTTCCTGTTGTACTCTGGAATGAGAACTGGGATGATGGATTTGTTTCTTAAAAACACAAAGCCTTTCACTTCACAAGACGTTAAATGATGGACTGGAACCATATGAATTACTTGTGGATTATTGTGATGTTTTTATCAGCTGTTTAAACTCTCATTCTGACGGCACCCATTCACTGCAGAGGATCCATATTTCTCCAAATTTGTTCAGATGATGAAACAAATTCATCTATCTTGGATGGCCTGAGGGCGAGTACACTTTCAGCAAATAGTTGCCAAAAAGCAAGACAGATCTGATTAAAAGTGTTTCATTGAACTGATGAGAAGAGAATGCAGGGAGGTTAAGATCAGTTGCAGAATGTTTATATTTGCAGAATTTGGCAGTGTATGAAATAATTGATTAAACTGCATGGGGCACAACAGATGACTGGTGATGTTGAGCAGAGCAAGCGAGTCGTGAGAGGGCTGGTTAGGGTTCTCATGGCTCCATCTAATGTTCACCAGTGGAAACTACAGTGGGGCCCTCTCAGTACTTACAGGAATATTTTGCCCAAAAATTAAAATTTGCTGAAAATATACTCACCCTTAGGCAATCCAAGATACAGATTATTTTTTTTCTTCTTCAATATTTGGAGGAATTTAGCATTTCATCAAATGGATCCTCTGCAGTGAATGGGTGCTGTCAGAATAAGAGTTTAAACAGTTGAAAACATCACAATAATCCACAAGTATAGATCTGTTTTGGACTGTTTTTGCTTGTAAACAGTGCTTGATCAGTGCATATTTCGCTCCTGATTCAGATGAGACAACTTTTTCATTGGTGAATGGATTATGGATAGAGGAGTCATATCGTATGGCCATATTTTGACAGATTTGTTTATTACAAACACAGCTTTTCACTTCATAATATGTTAATTGAAGGACTGCAGTAGTGTGGATTATTTGTGGATTATTGTGATGTTTTTATCAGCTGCTTGGACTCTCATTTTGATGGCACCGACAACCTTTTACACATATAATAAGTGTATTTTTATGTCCTGTAGCACCTGCATCACACAAAGACATAGAGCGGATAATACGCAGAGCGTCACACCACGTGAAAGTGAATCCTGAGCGGTGAACTAATTTTCGGCAGTCGAAATTTCGGTGCATCTCTAATTATTGGCAACATCAGAAATGGATACTATATAATAGATGCTTTTTTGAACATTTTAGCAATTTAAAAATATTAAAAAATGATTTTTTACACGGCACCCCTGCTCTCGACAGACGCGGCACCCTGGTTGGGAAAACACTGGGCTAGCCTACTAGCGCTGTTCAAGAGTACAAGCTCTCATGATCAAACACACAAAGCTTTAATGTCTACCCACAAGAGGGAGCCAGATGGCCACAGGATTTAATTATCTGTTCAACCAGGCAGGACAGACGTAGGGTCAGGAACTGCAAGTCCAATACATGTTTAACCTTACATGGTTGCTTCCTTCGCGTTCTCATGCTCTGCATCTCTTTAAAGGGGTCATATGATGCTGCTAAAAAGAACATTATTTTGTGTATTTGGTGTAATGAAATGTGTTTATGCGGTTTAAAGTTAAAAAAACACATTATTTTCCACATACTGTACATTATTGTTTCTCCTCTATGCCCCGTTTTAGGTAGGTGTGGCTAACTCTTAACTTTTATAAAGAATATCTCTTTGGATTTGAGACTTTAGTCTTTGCAACTTTACAGATCTTCTTTATGCACCAAGAGCTTGTAACACTCCAAAGAGAAAGGAAACAATGAAATCGCATCATATGACCCCTTTAAGTCTTCCATCAGCGCAGCGGTTACCAAAATGTTCTTGCAATAAACATTAAATAAACATTTTAGAAATATAAAATAAATGTATATACAATAAACACGAATAAACAAAATATACAAACAGACAAAATATAATAGGTATAATATTAGCTAAATATAGCTTAAAACAAGATGTCACTCACTTTTTTCTTGCAATAACACGGAACAGGATTGCAGTGTTGAGTTTAATGAATGCAGTCAGTACTACAATTTAGGTAAAAAGTGCCATTGGAAATACTGTAAAATAAATAATGGAAACAGGTGTTTTATTACAATTTTGAATGTCTTTTTGTCAAAGGTAGCCTATAACATTGCTTCATCTAATCTATAGATTGACAAAAAAGTACTAGATAGATAGATAGATAGTTTTTGGTCAATCTACAATCTAGTGGGCTTTATTTAAATATATATATATTTAAATATATTTAAATAATTATTTTAAAATAACTGGTGTTGGCTGTTGCCAATAAATCTGTAATATTAGTACGAACTAAACGTGTTCTCGTTCACTTGTTATTACCTTTGGGTAATTGCCAGGCTCATGAACGCGCATACACGTGCACAGGTTTAGTACAGTTGTTCAGCACGAGACGGGAATTCACAGCGCTCCAGCGATTCCGTCATTCACATCGATGTGACAGAAGACCGTTGTGAGTACTATGTCTATATGCAAATACAGTCAGTTTGTATGGAGAAACCATTTAAATTTAGATTGCCTGACTGATGCCCATAAACATACTATTGCTCAAGCTTGGAATGGAAATGCAGTCAAATCCATTTGCTTTTGATGGTTTTAATTGAATTCGATTTTTACGCTCTTTTATCATTATATTATCGTTATATCTTTTACTTTAAAAACGGAGGACGAGGAAAACTGTTGTTTTTGTTAGAGAGATTAGAGCTCGCAGATGTGGTAATCTGGATTAGTCAACTGTCCACATAGAGCGCGCGCGTGTGTGCCATCAGTGATCATCAACTTCAGTTTTAACCCTCTGTCACATTTCAAGAAGCCTAGACACTGATGCAGCATGTCTTAACTGCTAAATCACAATTATGTAAGGGATACTGAACAGCCAGCCGCTCATTATCACAAGAAAAACCTCTTCATCCGGGTTATCCAATAACCCCGCTAACCCTTTCAGAGTTTATTTTGTGTTATCTGGATGTACATTTTTCCTATCTGGATGTACATTTTTCCTGCTTGCCAAATAAACATGGTAATAAAATATTGATTTGAGTTAAAATTACGTATTTCTTTTCTCGTACATTATCTATTACATTATTAATTAATAATAATGGCACTTTTACACTAATAATAATAATAACAATGTATTGTTCTTCGCTTCCGCCTCGTTTTTCGTTTTCTTGTTTTGATTGGGAATTCTCATGCCTCTAGCCATCTATCAATATTTTATTCTAGTCATATATGTACATTGTCCTTCGAGCTATTTTTATTATTACTGTCAGTATACCCCGTGATCCCAAGATAGCGCTAGTTAGCGACTGTAATTTGCGATGCAAGATAAATATCCAGTTTAGGGGTGATTATACAAAAATAATTGGTCGTCGCTCAGTGCTGCGAATGACCAATCAGAATCAAGTATTTTAGAGAGCAGTGTGGTAGGGTGTTGGTAGATACAGAGAAAGATATGCTATTATAGATATATATTAAATAGAATAGCACCAATTAAACGTGATTTATAATATGGCTTTGTCTGCCTCTTCTTGCAGTTTTACATAACTGACACATGCACAGTTTTAGAGGGTGAGAATTTTAGGGATAGACCTACAAACTAAAAGGATTGTAGCATACAAAGATGCTGACAACAAACATGAATGTGATCACACAAATAGCTCAGAAGTAATACTTTCCATCCTCTAGTGAATTTTAATGCAAACTTCCTAAATGTTCTGTCATGTTGTTTTCAACAGCAGATCTATAGCTCCCGCTCTTGAGAGGAGCATGTCGAACTTAAATTTAGTCCAAATACGTGGAAAGCGTTATCTCTACCACCATATAACCAATGTGCATGGTGTCTTTCTGGTGAAATGCGAGCAAGCTTCAACACACAAACAAGAGAAGTGGATCAGCAATTACTTTAAAGAAAAAGGACAATGCATTCTAGAATAAAATTAATTTAAACAGATATAGTGGCAATACAGTGCACTTTCCTACACAAGCGTTCCTGACCCTGATGGTGTGGATGCAAAGGATGCTGGGATGCAAGGGATCATCTGGGACGGCGGTGAGATACAAGCTTACTCTGGCTACAGGACTGCTGGAGTGCTTGTGTTTTGCTGGAGTTGTGTTTGGTTGGGCGTCTCTTGTGTTTGTCCTAAAGACAGATGGCTACTTCAGCGATTTGTGCATCAATGCGACAGACACCAGTGGAGAACTTGGCACAGGTGAGGTCATTTACAACGGTGGCTTTTAATGTATTAGATGCTTCACTTCATTTTATGCTTTGTCTTCTTGCTTACCTTTTTTACTCTTTAGATTGCAGTCCGCAAGATGATAATTTCTCATTGGTTTTTACTGTGGCCTCCTTCATGAACAACTTTCTCACCCTGCCCAACGGATTCTTCTATGACCATTTTGGCACAATGGCAACGCGATTTTTAGCTATGTGAGTTTGTCCCTCGTAGGATGTAAAGCAGAGGTCAGGCAAGAATTAGCAGAACTGCTGTGTCTCTCCGCGGTAGAGTCAAGAAGTTTATCTGATTGTGTGTGGGGTGTGCTTAAGCAGATAGTAGAAATCAACATGGGCGTTTGACTTGACTCCAAAAACAGGGCTTTGTGCATTGCAGCCATTAAGTAAAAACAGCCCCTAAGTAAAATTTGTTGAGACTGCCAGAAATATTTGCAAATGTAAGCTGTTCTGTAACGTTAGGTACCACTTGTTTCATACAACAACAAAAAAAAAAACATTTATAAAAAGGAAAACACTGAAATACCACTATAATATTTGAACAATTAAGCATTTCCTACTTAACGTTGAATTATATTGTATTTATACCAATTGTATAATCATTGTTTTGTAGACTTCTTTATACCACCGGCACTCTTATTGTGGCATTGTCCAATAAAGGTAAAGACAGACTGAAAAGTTTTTATTAATAATCACATCACATGCATCATGGGCATTTTTGATATGACTAATTTTCCTCTCTTTTCATTGAAACAGCTCTCTCTTTCTTGCTTTTTCCTGCTCTGTCCTTCATAGCTGTGGGAGGTATTTTATTTCTAATGACAAATATGCAGGTATGTTCATGAATGATTATATTTTATGCATGCAATGCATCAAGGTTATGATCAATTGCTAGCATTACTTGTCCTCATTACAGGTGGGGAACCTTTTTGACTCTCATAGATCAACAATTATTACAGTCTATAATGGGGCCTTTGACTCTTCATCAGTTATCTTTCTTATAATCAAGGTAAGAAGTAAGCACACACACACACACACACACACGCATAAATGCATTGAATAGTCCTATATTCAAGTTTTTCCACAGTGATTAAAAAAGAGTATCAGCTGTAATCATACTGCAATCCATGATATCCTGTATAACCATTTCTGAAGGTGCTCTATGAGAGTGGGGTTTCTTTTCGCTCCTCATTTCTCTTCCTCTCAGCCTGCAATCTCATTCATCTCCTCCGGACACTTTTCCTTATGCCAAAATCACACATTCCCTATTCCATCTCAGACGACTACAAATATGGGTGAGTGAAACGATAAGCTGAGAATTAACTGAATATACAACAGTTCATAGGTTTTGGGTCAGAAATGAATTATTTTATTCAGCAAAGGTGCATTATATTGATCAAAAATAACAGTAAAGGCTTTTACGTTGTTACAAAAGATTTATCTTTTAACTAAATGCAGTTCTTTTAAACGTTCTATTCCTCAAATAATCAAAAAAAGCATCATGGTTTCCACAAAAGCATGGACAAACAGTACAACTGTTTTCAACACTGATAATAATAATAAGAAACATTTCAGCAGCAAATCAGCATATTAGAATGATTTCTGAAGGATCATGTGACACAAAGTCAGCTTTGCCATCACAGGAATAAATTACATTTTAAAATATAATCAAATGGAAAGGTTATTTAAATACAATATTTCAGAATAATATTTCACAATATTATAATTTTTACAGTAATTTGGTCAAATAAATGCAGCCTCGGGTGAGCATAAGAGACTTTTTTTCAAAATCATTAAAAAATCTTACCGAACCCCAGACGTTTGGACGATAGTGTAAAATAAATAAGTTAAATTCTAATTCAGATATTGTTTATATGACACATTTATGTTTTTTTTGCAACAAATAAGTTGAATAAATATATATTATTGTCGATAAATTAAGCATAGTGTATATATACTCTATATTTAGTATGTACCGGTAGTAAATCTGATATAGCCTTAATTACGTATAGTACATAATTCATGCTCTTATCCATATTAATTCAAATGCAAATCCTTATTTACAGGATGAGCTGTGCTAAATCACATAGCTACAACGTTGAACAGTACGAGGCAGAGCGAGACCTGAGTTCAGACAGAGGCAGAGGTGTAGATGACGAGCCACTGGAGACTGACACACTAAAGCTAACAGACAACTCTGAGACAGGTGCTGCTTTGCCAACATAGGTCTTAGTTTGGTAGAAAATGACACTGCATGATTACTGAAACCTTTCTTATCAACAAATGGCTTCTTCTTCTTCTGCTATAGACAGTTTTAGGAGCTGTGTTCTGTCCTGGTTCTTCCTGTGGCACCTCATATGGCTGTCAGTCATGCAGCTGCGGCATTATTTCTTCATTGGAACTCTGAATCCAATGCTCAATAGACTGGCCAACCAAGACCCAGACATTGGTAAACAAATTTTCTCACTACTATGATGCTTTTCAGTGAATTCTGTGAAATCTTTGTTTATGGTAGGAGCCTCTCAGTTCATAAAATGAACTGGAATTTGAATGACAGGAGGAGGAATTTACTGAATTCAAAGACATTTAACACAATCACACATCAGACTTTGAGGTAAATTAAAGAATTCTTAATTGATGTCAATTATTATATTAAATATTTATAAATTATATATTAAAAAAATATAAAATCAATTAACATTAAAATAAAAAATAAATTAAAATGTCTGTATTTCTGACATTTCAAACATTGACTATTAATATGATGATATATTTCTGGAAATATCCCATTTGTTGTGTGTAGGATCATTTTTATGGGTCATTTTTACTGAAAGAAAAATATATATTGTTAAAAACTACACATGAATTTCATTCCATTTTAATTCTACTCCCTTAGATACAATTCTGCATCCTCTTTGCTATACCAGTCAAAATTCAGGAATGGAATTGGATTTTGCCATTCTGATTGGCAACAACCCTAGGATAATTTTCAAATGCCTTACTGCGATAGTAGCAGAGGTTATAGGATTTGACTGAGACTTCTTTATCTCTTTTTCATTCTCAGTGAGTGAGTACACCAATGCTTTTGCTTTCACCCAGTTCTGTGGAGTTCTCTGTGCTCCCTGGAATGGCCTGCTAATGGACCGACACAAAAGAAAACCCCTAGATCCAGGTCAGTTGACAGGGAAATGTGAAGATCTGTCTTCTCACACCTGTACCATTTTTCTTTCTCATTCCCACCCTGGATATTTTTGTAGGTGTGTCAGAACGGGAAGCAGACCTGCGCTCGTCCGTTCTATCTCTCCTCCTCACCTCTCTGCAGTGCCTGTTGTTCTCCATCTGTGCAAGCATTCCGGTCCTCCCTCTCCAGTACGTCACATTCATCCTTCAGGTCCTTAACCGTTCTTTTCTGTACGGAGGGAATGCTGCATTCATCAGCATAGCGTAAGTAAAATGAGGGATATAATCTCGATTGTCGCTAAATTGGAATCTTTACTTAAGTGAGTGCAATGAATCTGAATTCCTACAGGTTTCCTGCCCGTCATTTTGGAAAGCTGTATGGTCTAGTGATGTCCCTATCAGCTGTGGTGTCACTGCTGCAGTATCCCTGCTTCGCCCTCAACAAAGTTCTTGGAGGAGACCCCTTCTATGTAAATCTATGTTTCCCATTCCACTGTTTCAACTACAAAGAGCTCATATACATACAGTGGCCCCAAAAGTATGTGTACACTTGTAATTGCATGAATGTCATTGAATTTTATCACAAAATCAAACCAAGTGGCATTTATTATAAATATAGCTTTTCACAAAAAGAGGTTTAAAATGATAAAACAATATACTGAGATACTGTTCAGAATGAAGACAAAAAGTATTGTTTTTGTGCAAATGTTAGTGGAATATGTCTATAGTTAATGTGAAGTTAGTTCTGAGAAAATTCTAGCATTATATCTTTGCAGAGAACTTCATTTAATATTTTGTTATCTAATGTAATAAAATTCATACATTTTAAGTGTGTCCATTTGAGGTTTGAAATACTTTTTGGGGCCGCTAGATGTTGATCCTATGGAAGCCCATTTCTGCCAAAAAATCATGCTTTGGTAAATCATAATTATAATATAAAAAGCCAAAATGATACAAAGTTATAATTATGAGATAAAAAGTCAAAACGGACATAACAAGCTGAAATGATGTGATAAACATTGTGACATAAAACAGCATTTTTTCTGACATAACTGTTATCAGAATCCTTGACATTTTTATGACGTTTTGTCTCAATTTTGACTCTTATGCCATATTTATGACTTTTATCTCATAATTTCAACGTTTATCTCATAACTTAGTATCTCACAATTTTGACTAATAATGTTATAATTATTGTTCTTATGTCTAAAACATAACATTTTGTTTTAAATACAACATGCTATGGACATAAAAAGTAATAGTTCTGATCAAAAATGATTAGATATGTGGCAGAAATGTTCTTCCATACAATACCTACAACTACAAGATTGTATGGTTAAATGCTATATACTAAAACTATATAAATACTAAAAAAGCCTATAAAAGTGAGTTTTTCACATCAAACCTAAAATCCATATGAAAGATTGCTCCATAAACATTTCCAGCAGCATTTGATTAAAGGGGCCCTTGATAATGATTTCACTTTTTAACTTTAGTTAGTGTGTAATGTTGCTGTTTGAGCATAAACAACATCTGTAAAGTTACGACGCTCAAAGTTCAATGCAAAGGGAGATATTTTATTTTACAGAATTCACTTTTTAAGGCTTACAACACACGGCTGGTAGGGACTACAAAGAGCTTCTTGCTGGGTTGGTGACATTACAAACCCTAAAATTTACATAAAGCTTTGATTATGCAACAAAGAGGGTGAGGCCATGTTGGGTTGCGAGGAAGAGTTGTTGTAGTAGAGTGTTGCTGTTATAAATTAAACAATTACTCTACAAAAATGCTACAACGCAATCATGTATTCTGCTGTACTAAAGCTTTAATAAGGATAAAACCGTATATCAAAAGATAACATAAACAGCAGTAGCATTTACAAAGAACAGCGTATCTAAAAAGTATGAGACTACAAACAAAAAACATATACCATTCTGAAACGTCCTGTAAGAGCCGTGCTTGCACAGGTTCTGCCCGATCCTCTTCAATAATATTCTCTGGGTCTGATTCGGGCTCAAATTGATAAGGTAATATATTGACTCCATTGTTTACAGTACACCAGAGCACATACAACTACCCGTTAGGGGCGTGGTGTTTCCGGACAAATATGTGAAAAATAATGCGTTTTTTTTTTTTGAACAAAGCACGAACACATGTTACAGTGGACCCAATAAACACAGTCAAGCCTTCGAAAATAGCTGATTTACCACCCCTTTAAATATTCAATTAGTTTTAATTCCGTGTGTGTAAATTGACCAGAATCATTAACTTGTTTTCCACAGCTTTTACTGTAATCAGTAAATGTTAGTGTATTTCTGTGTTTCTGTAGGTGAACATCATCTTGACTGTCCTGACTCTACTGGCCTTCATTCATCCTGTCTATGTGTTTCTTCACTGCAGAGAGCTGGCAAAACAGCGAGAGAATTCACAGAGCATTTTAGAAGCCTCCATACAGGAAACATCAATGTATTAATTTAAATCACTTTATCTATAGACATACTTGATTAATGCATATGATTATGCAAATCTATCTAGGCCTTAGCTTTTGTAACTGACAAAGGGAAAATTAATAAGCATTGTGATTATTGTGTATTCACGCAACTTAAAAAAAATGTTTGTTTTTTTTACCACCATTGTATTTTAGAGATTTAAATACTCGAAAATAAGAGTTAATAGTCAGCATTTAAATTAATTCCATTTAATTGAATTGGTTATTGAATATTTACAATCTTAATGAGTACAGAAATAACAATAAATATATTGAAGTTTTTATTTATATAGTTCACTGTTGGCAAGAATAGATATTTAGATAAAACATTTGTTTAAACATAATGATTAAGGAACAAGGGGAGATCACATGGGTGTCAGGATCTTTACAAGGGATCTCCAGACTCTTCCGGAGTTGTATAATATCCAGTTTTGCATGTTAATATCTTGTTCCCACAGGGAAAGCATTAACAGCCCTAAAAGCATCATACAGGAACTTTAGACCCATTAACCAGTGGTTTACCTTCCAAAACACACATAATACTGATTTATATCTGGCATTGCATTGTCAGTCCACAATGACCATGTACACCTCATATACAATTTTCAGTAGTTATTAATTACATTTCCATTCTGGGGTTTATAGCATGCTTTTATAAATAATGTGTGCTACAGCTATGCTTTGTACCCTTATAATTCTGAACATATGTGGAAACATGGAAAATTCCTTAATTAACTCCTTAATTTTTTAACCAAAATGCTAAAATAAATTAAATAAGAAACACACTTTTCCTCTTTGTCATAAAAACAAGCAAATATGTAAAATAAAGGTCCCTGTATGAAGAAAGAGTATGGTTTAAATGATTTCATACGGTAGTTAATTAAAGCAGACGCACAGTATTTCACTCTTCACGTTAGGAGTTGGCAAACTGATTGTTCTCTTCCTTTTTCATGAGTCCTCTAAATTAGCGAGACATCATTCGGACAAACTCTGTTGAGCGTAAGGTGAAAAATATGTTAGTTAGAGATGAACAGATAGTTTCCTTTCCAATTTATGAGCAGAAATACCCAAATACTATAGTGTGTGTGTGTGTGTATATATACATATATCAGACACTTTTATCAAAAATGAGTTACAAATGATGAATATTCATTATAAAGAGGCATATATACATGCTATATATATATAATTTATTCATTAATTCCATAAGCATCTTTTATATACACTTCCTTGCCTCTTTATTAGGTACCCCCTTTTACCATCAAAAATGCCTTAATTCTTTGTGGCATAAATTCATTAAAGAGCTGGAAACATTCCACAGGGATTTTGGTCCATATTGACATGATGGCATCATGCAGTTGTTGCAGATTTGTCAGCTGCACATGCATGATGTGAATCTCCCATTGCACCACATCCCAAAGGTGCTCTATTGGATTGATATCTGGTTATTGTGGAGGCCATTTGAGTATAGGGAACTCATTGTCATGTTCAAGAAACCAGTTTGAGATTACGGAGTTTTATAACCTGGCACGTTATACTGCTGGAAGTAGCCATCCCAAGATGGGTACACTGTGGTCATAACGGGAAGGACATGGTCAGGAACAATACTGAGGTTGGTTGTGGCAAACGTTTGCCAAGAAAATATCCCCCACACCACCAGTCTGAATCGTTGATACAAGGCAAGATGAATCCATGCTTTCATGTTGTTTATGCCAAATTCTGACCCTATCATTTGAATGTTGTAGCAGAAATCGAGACTCATCAGACCAGGCAACCTTTTTCCAGTCTACTATTGTTCAGTCTTGGTGAGCCTGTGCGAACTGTAGCATCATTTTCCTGTTCTTAGCTGACAGGAGTGATACACAGTGTGGTCTTCTGCAGCTGTAGCCCGTTTGCTTCAACGTTGAATGTGTTGTGCATTCAGAGATGCTCTTCTCCATACCTCAGTTGATGCGAATGGTTATGAGTTGCTATTGCTTTTCTATCAGCTCGAACTAGTCTGGCCATTGTCCCCTGACCTCTGGCATCAATATGGCATTTTCGCCCACAGAACTGCCACTCACTGGATATTTTCTCTATTTTGGACCATTCTTTGTAAACCCTAGAGATGGCTGTGTGTGAAAATCCCAATAGATCAGTAGATAGTTTCTGAAATACTCAGAACCAGCCCATCTGGCACCAACAACCATGCCACATTCAAAGCCACTTAAATCATCTTTCCTCCCCATTCTGATGCTCAGTTTGAACTTTAGCAGATTGTCTTGACCATGTCTACATCCCTAAATGCACTTAGTTGCTGCCATGTGATTGGCTGATTAGATATTTGTGTTAACAAGCAGATGAACAGACGTACCTAATAAATTGGCCGGTGTGTGTATATTAACATGAATAAAGGCTATACATAATGGTTTTCCCAAATGCACATGCAAAAATCAAAATTCAAGAACCCGTGGAGCAAAATTATAATTCTAACCTTCAAAGTCAACCTGGCCGTCTCCATTGAGGTCAACATCCCTGAGGATCTCATCAATCTCTCTGTGGTTGAGCTGCTCTCCCATCAGCTTCTTCATGGCTTCCCTCAGTTCAGCCAGACTGATCTCACCATCACCGTCGGAGTCAAACTGAGATTAAAAAGATCAATTAAAAAGGGTGTGACTTCAGAAAACTTGGGAATACAGTACACCTGTCAGTAGCATGGAACACCAACCTCTCTAAAAGCATCTCTCAGTTCTTTCACTCCGATCATGTCTGCTGTCTCAGCCAACATCTTTGGGCCCATCAGGTCTACAAAGTCCTCAAAGTCCACTCTACCGCCACCTAGTGAACAAACAGACAATCATGTAAGAAGTATCATGAAAACACCCTAGACGAGTGGTTCAGATATTCATGCTTTACTGAGTCTGTTCTTGAATAAAACTCTCAGTATAACTGAGATAATGACGTATAATGATAATGACATGGTTGCCACTCACAGATCTGCTGACTGAGTTCAATCAGCTCCATTTCTGTGGGCATGTAGCCCATCGTCCTCATGCACTCGCCCAGATCCTTACAGCTAATGAAGCCGTCCTTGTCTTTGTCAAATTCTCGGAAGGCTTCTTTCAACTCTGAAGGCAGAGAAAGAATGAGAGAGAGAGAGCATCTTCAGTTTGTTGACATTAATGTGCAATCTGTCTGTGCAGTAAGAGGATTCTGAAGGATAAAGGTATGGTGATCACATTTGTCGGAGGAGTAGTTCATCCAAAACTACTCACACTTATGCAATTGCAAAGCAGTAGCCAATGTTTTTTTCCTCCATAGAACACAAAAGGAAACAATGAAATTATAAAGTGAGCAGGGTCTGTCCAGCTCAAATGCTGTACAAAACTATCATATAAGTGGTCAATATGTCTTTTGAGGTCATACAATAGCACTGTATGAGGAACAGACTTGAATTCAGTTTAAATCACAGTTGTTTTGGAGACTGATATTATATATATATATATTTTAATTTGGAGAAATGTGAATGAGAGCTACGGGATATTCTTTGATTTTCTCCTTTTGTGTTGCACAGAAGAAAGAAAATGATACAGGATTGGAAAGACATGACTTTGAGTAAATTATTTTCAGCATTTGGTTGAATTGTTCCATTAAATGTGTCTTATCAAGGCATTTAGAGGAGACTGAAGGTAGATTCATATAAATTGAGAGAGGTAATGGCAAGAATCCATGTTGATGGAGGGAGTGAAGTCAATAAGGGAAGGAATCATTTCATTTTGGATGGTGGGAGAGTTTAACGCTCTTAATGATATAAAGCATATCAATGATGTTGGATATCTCTGTACCTTCAATTTCCTCTGGCCGTAGATCTCTGTCCTGCAGTGAGTACAGATTTCAAAGAGACATACAGAGACAAACTATTAGGACAAACACACAGATACGTAGACAGACACATACATACAAAACATAATAATAATTAAAATAATAATAAATAATTAATTAAAATAATGATAATATAATTATAACAACATATAAATAATACAAATAATTGAATTATTTTATTATTTTGTTCATTACAAATGATGTGGAAAAATCATAGAAAATTGGTTCGAAAGTGTGGGAACCCTGTATTATAATCTCTCCTGTAATCTGCTTTGCATTCAGACTGTGCTTGTTGAACTGTCACTCAAAGTACATTGTACCAGCAAGCCTCACGCACACCTGTCAGTGTTGCCGGGGGCAACCATCTGCACACCGCTACATGAACACGCGAGTGGTTGAATGAAACACATGAGGCTCTGATTACTGGTCAGCACAAGTAAAAACAAAAGGAGTGCCTGCACGTAAAATGTGCTTCATATCACACATAACATTAATGCATCTACTCCTTTCCAGGGAAAGATTCAACTGATACAGTATGACCACCATACCCAAAAAAGTCCACAAAATCCTGTACGTAAAAAATAAATAAATGTGTGCCTATGAAGTCCATGGTAATATTCAAGAAATAGTTCGCCAAAAAATGAAAATTTGCTGAAAATGTACTTACCCTCAGGCCAACCAAGATGTAGATGAGTTTGTTTTTCATCTGAAGAGATTTGGAGAAATGTAGCATTACATCACTTGCTCACCATTGGATCCTCTGTAGTGAATGGGTGCCGTCAGAATGAGAGTCCAAACAGTTGATAAAAACATTTCAATAATCCATGTAATCCACACAACTCAGTCCATCAATTAGTCTTGTGAAAAGCTGTGTGTTTGTAAAAAAAAAAAATTGCTTCTGAGTCCTCTGTCTACGCTTTTTCCAGTGAAAAAGTTGTTTCATCAGGGGAGAAATATAACACTGTTTACAAACTTACAACACATTAATGATGGATTTGTTTTTACAAACACACAGCTTTTCACGTCACAAGACATTAATTGATGGATGGAGTTATGTGGATTACTTGTGGACTATTGTGATGTTTTTATCAGCGGTTTAGACTCCCATTCTGATGGCACCCATTCACTGCAGAGGGTCCATTAGTGAGCAATGTAATGCTACATATCTCCAAATCTGTTATGATAAAGAAACAAACTCATCTACATCTTGGATAGTCTGATTATATTTTCAGCAAATGTTTTACATTTTTTTGGTTGAACTATTCCTTTAACGAACTTAGAATATAATGATGGATTTTATGGATTTAATACTTTCCTTACAAAAATAAGGTTGATTTTGTGCAGTTTTTGTAATTGCTCCCTTAATAATATTGAGGTCCTGAAGCAAAACTGACTGAGATCCACAGTGTTATGATATTATGGATGATATTATATTAAGTTATCTAAGGATAGAAAAGCACACACATGGGATTGCGTGTTGTCAGATATTCATGTTCGTGGAAATGGAGAAACTCAGTCATTAAAACATTATCAGCTTAACTCCAAATAAAAAAAGAACAAGCGGAGCAATGAAATCAAGACTGAATCAACATTTATACATTACATAAGTAAGATAATAACAAATGGTAGAGTGATGTAGATTTTGATCTGATTGACTGAGCCTGTGTTTGGGCAGTGGCCAGCCAGAACATATTCACACAGCTGGTGAGTATTTAGGCTGATTACTATGAATTGGCAAGCATGATGCAAGCAGCAGAAGAATAAGGTCACTATGGTGAACAGATTACAAGGGTCCAGGTTGCCAGGTAACAAATGGAGTCCAATGGAATTCACATATCATTTTTTGTGAAAATCAGGTACTCACCCATACAATATATAGTTTTTACATAGTCTGTTCAACATGCACTCTAGAGCCTCAATAAGTGCTGCACAACTAAGAAGATGTGATATTACTTGGGGAAAAAGGCTTTAGCTTGTCACAAACAATTTCAGGGAAATGTTACATTGGTTTTGTCTTTTTTATTATTTTTTATTTTTAGCAATTTCTACAGCTTACACCCTACTCTATCCACACAAAAAGGATTCTGGGATTATCAAACAGATGGAGACATTGATATGAAACATTAAGCTACTATAAAACTACACAGTTGAACGCTCTCTCTCTTTGTATTTTTGACCACTTCCACCAGATTAACATAAGGAACTGATTGTACTGCCAATGGTAGGTGAAAGTTTCACCTCTCTCTGGAGAAACATGCAAAATGATTGTCTTTTTTTCCTGCAAAAACATAAGAGGTTTTTCCAAGATTCTCCCATGAGTAAAAAAAGAACATTATACTAATTGTATATATAAATCATAGCCCCTATGCAACAACTGACAGCAGAAGGATATTACACTGTCTCAGTCCCATCGATCAATACAGGAGGCTTCAGGATCTAAATTACAATTTTAAAAAGTACTAATTTCTTCATTCACCCAATCCACTTCACTATCAGGTAATATTATATTATACTACATAAATTTCTGATTTGGTGCACACTTGAGAGCAAGGTTGTAGAAATGCATTCATGTATACACTCAGGTTGTTGAGTGCGTTTGTGTCTATTATGGACACTTTAATGTAATGAGAATCCTTACAAATGCTGCATTAAGGACTTGGCAACATAGAAAATGAGCTGACATTGACTCACAATGGCGAATAATGAGGCACAGTATCCTCCAATCACAGGAACGGGAGATGATGGGTCATTATCTAAGTAATGGGGCTCAAGGGAGGTTAATAGGATTTGACTGAAGATGGATAAGACAGAAAATTATAATATGATTCCCTGATGGGAATTCTGACACTGATGTTCTATATATCCACACCATGCATTTTCTAAAAAAGGCTAATTTGTAAGTGTGTGTGTGTGTGTACATACAAGTTGAGCCTGAGCGAAGCTTTGTCGGAGAAAGATGCAGGCTGGGCCCACGATGTTGTGTAGCATGGTACAGTTCTGAACCAGAGCACATATGGGCTCCTCAAACTGCTGCCCCAGCTCTTCATCATCCTCATCCTCAGCTGCTGCATCACCGCTGCCTCCTAACATGGCGGATGCCAATGGCAGTCCACTGCTTTCCAGGGGAGGGTCCACCTTTGCAAGGAACCATTTCATTATGCACCAGACAAAATCGCAGTCTGACAAGGTCTAATACTGCTGTATGTGGTGAAATTATCTGTCAAAAAAATCATCCTGCCGATGTCTATACTATAAATTACATTATTATTTTATAATGAAAAAATCCTGGGAAACGAATCAGTTCTCACAATTTTTAATTTTTTTCCCATGTGGAACATAAAAGGAGACATTTAGCAGAATGTCCGACCTGCTCTATTCCATATAATGAAAGTGGATGGTGACCAGGGACTGACAAAAAGCATCACAAAGGTGCACTATATTTCAAGTCTTCTGAAGCCATATGATTGTTTTGTGTGAGGAAAATACTGAAATTTACGTTGTGATTACTGGAAATATTAAAAGCATTGCTCAAAAGCCATGGTCACCATTCCCTTTTATTGTAATAGAGCAGTTTGGACATTCTGCTATAAATATCATGTATCAAATATAATTCATCATTATATATAGTACTGTTCAATGATTTGGGGTCAGTAAGGGTTGTTTTGTTAAATTAATTAATAGTTTTCTTCAGCAAGGATGCATTAAATTGATCAAAAAGTACAAGACATTTATAATGTTACAAAAAAAAATTCTATTTCAAATAAATGCTGTTCTTTTGAACTATCAATGAATCCAGAAAAAAGTATCCATGTTCACACAAAAATATTAATCAGCACAACTGTTTATAGCATAATAATAAGAAGCATTCAGCAAATCAGCATATTAGAATGATTTCTGAAGGATCATGTGACGCTGAAAACTTTGGTAATGACTGGTGAAAATGCAGCTTTGCCATCACAGAAATAAATTAGAATTATTTTAAAATAATGTAAAGTAAAACAGAGTTATTTAAAATTGAAATAATATTTTCCAATAATACTTTCTTGCTGTATTTTTGATCAAATTAATGCAGTTCTCAAAATAAGAGACTTCCTTTTAAAAATTAAACAATATTACCAACCCCAAACTTTTGAAGTTTGGTGAAATGTTCCTTTAAGTTTGTACATTACAATTATTGCAACGTAATGGCAATTTAATCAATAGCTTAACTTATCGCACCATGATACTGCCTGCCAAAGGCCAAGTAATTATGAATAGTTTCAAGTAATTTTCGAAATCAGTCTCACTAATCTACTTCTTATAAAAATAGTCTTTTTTAAAAACTGATATCTTACCTTCTTCATACTGCTTCTTTTAGATGGCTTCGCTCCCATCATTTGTATTTCTCTAATTCTCACTGCTCCAACTCTTTCTGGTCATCTCTGTCCCTCCCCCTCCCTCTTTATCTCTCACTCTTGGCTGCTGTCCTCAGATTATTACATAAACTTTGCGACACACGATCCCTGTCGTCAGAATATATCAAGAGGGGGGGGAGTAGCTTAAACAAGAGGTGATGGGTAGTGATGCTAATACCACTAAAAACGAATGCTTTGGGAGCAGTGAGACCTATTCCTTAAGCCAGAAATGGTATTTCCAGGGTTTTCTGAGCACTCTAATCCTGATGCTCTCGGACATTGCATCTGTTGTCTGTTTTCGCTCTCTCTGCATGTTCTTTATCCTGCCCCTTCTTTCTTTCTCCATGTAATTTCACATACTCATTTTGACTTGTGATGGACTCTAATCGCACTTCTACTGCCAGTGACTGTTCTGGCATGGTACAAAATAGGAAGGGATGGAGGGATGAGGAGAGAAGTGTAGAGCGAGAGAGAGAGAGAAAGAAATCAAAGGGGTGGGAAAGGGCTTCATAATTCGCAACATTCCAGATTACATGGTGAGTGCAACGCAGCTGGCAGTGCTGATAAGGGAATGTAGGATTGTAGAAAGATTGTAGAGAGCAGGTAGACAGACATCAAATGGTTTTTAGAAGGGTGACTAATTTTCGAAATCAGTCTCACTAATCTACTTCTTATAAGAATAGTCTTTTTTAAAAACTGATATCTTACCTTCTTCATACTGCTTCTTTTAGATGGCTTCGCTCCCATCATTTGTATTTCTCTAATTGTCACTGCTTCAACTCTTTCTTGTCATCTCTGTCCCTCCCCTCCCTCTTTATCACTCACTCTTGGTTCCTGTCCTCAGATTATTATGTAAACTTTGCTACACACCATCCCTGTCATCAGAATATCCCAAGAGGGGGCGGAGCTGCTTAAACAAGAGGTGATGGGTAGTGATGCTAATACCACTAAAAACGAATGCTTTGGGAGCAGTGAGACCTATTCCTTAAGCCAGAAACGGTATTGGGTTTTCTGAGCACTCTAATCCTGATGCTCTCGGACATTGCATCTGTTGTCTGTTTTCGCTGTCTCTGCATGTTCTTTATCCTGCCCCTTCTTTCTTTCTCCATGTAATTTCACATACTCATTTTGACTTGTGATGGACTCTAATCGCACTTCTACTGCAAGTGACTGTTCTGGCATGGTACAAAATAGGAAGGGATGGAGGGATGAGGAGAGAAGTGTAGAGAGAGAGAGAGAGAAAGAAATCAAAGGGGTGGGAAAGGGCTTCATAATCCGCAACATTCCAGATTACATGGTGAGTGCAACGCAGCTGGCAGTGCTGATAAGGGAATGTAGGATTGTAGAAAGATTGTAGAGAGCAGGTAGACAGACATCAAATGGTTTTTAGAAGGGTGATGAGCTGCAGTGTCAGGGGTCAGAGGTCAAAAGGGTCAGAAGAGAGGATAGATGGATCAGTAGATGAAGCCAAATCAATACTTATTATATATGTCAGTGTAGAAAATGGGAAAATATTGAGGAAAACAGGAAAATAACAAGGAAATTTTTAAAATATAATAATAAGTATATAAATAACTAGCCCCAGACCCATCCACGTGGTTTTGTTTTGCTCTAATCTACTCATAACCCCCAAAATATGATATTCTGGACAAAGGTCTAATTCTTGGTATTAGAGTAAGCCAAATCAATACTTATTATACATGTCAGTGTAGAAAATGGGAAAATATTGAGGAAAACAGGAAAATAACAAGGAAATTTTAAAAATATAATAATAAGTATATAAATAACTAGCCTCAGACCCATCCACGTGGTTTTGTTTTGCTCTAATCTACTCATAACCCCCAAAATATGATATTCTGGACAAAGGTCTAATTCTTGGTATTAGAGGGAGAAAAAACATTTACAGTGACTTACAGAATTACTTCACAGTGTTATGATTAGTGAACACTGGTGGAAATGAAATTATGCTTGTCTATGAGATTAGATGGGTTTAAACATGCAGGTGAGCGCAAAACATGTTTTTATTTTTTTCAGAGATCTCTTAGCCTTTTCACCTCTCCTACCCAGAAGTAAGATGAGTTTTTGGTCCAGATCAAGGTTTTACTGTATTCAATCCCACATTCATGCAATATTACCATGTAATCTCTTTAGATTCCATGCTATGCTTTCTCTCACATTCTCTTATATATATATATATATATATATAACTAAGATATTTTAAGATCAAGTTAAAGATAATTGTGCTTAAAGGCTTTCCGGGCGCAAAGACAAAGTAGGCATAAAAAGATAGAGATCTAGGGCTGTTTCATAGTACAACAATATGGCATTTCTATGATATTAGATTTGTTAACATGCACCTTACAAAAGCTCCATAGCACAAGAGGGCAGCGTCAATTCAGTTAATTCAGTATATGAATGATTTAAATATGAATAATGAATATTTCCTTTATATCTATTTTTAAAAAGAGGGGTCTTATACACCCAGTAAAATAAACTAAAGCTAGAGCTATATATTTAGCTTTCTTCAGATTCCTTTGTATCCACCTTCAGCAGCTGCATTATGGGAATATAACCACTAGGGGGGACTAAACAAGCACTTTTGATATTCAAAGTGTCTACAAAGGGATAGACCTGTGTTGAAAAAGCACAATTTCATATTTTTCATAAGGTGATTGTGGGACGAAATTTCCAGAATTGTGTGGATTCACTAAAATAAAAAATAAAAAAATAAAAATAAAGAATTAAAATTAAATTACCACACAAAACTTTGGACTTTCTGTATTTTGTCATTATCTTAAACACCTTTTGTTCTAAATGCTTCTGCGTAAATGCTTAAAATTTGTTTTGTATACATACATGTGTAAATTATGTGTATGTACAAAGCAAAAACTATAATTATATTAGCATTTTTTAAATGGATGAGTTGGACTGGAGAGTAAAAGACAAGCAGTCAACAAGTGCACAGAAGGATGATAGTTTATGCTCTCAGTATAAACTAACCAATCACAACAAATATTCAAATGATGTATCGTGTCAAGCCAATCAGCTTCTAGTGTACTTAACCCTCTGGTATTGTTCATTTGGGAGTCACACTTGTGTTGTTCGCGGTCAAAAGTGACCGGACACCTGAAATGAAACATTTTTTTTTATTTTCAGTGAAATCAAGGTAATATATTTTTGTTCGATAATATTTTTTCTTTATTATTTTGTATTTTGAGAGAATTTCATGGTACTATTTAATATTTATGCAATAATTATGATACATTTTTCCCATTGAAAATAATAAAAAAAAAATTAGGGCTGGTAAGCGATTAAATTTTTTAATCTAATTAATTACATGATGTGACGATTAATTAATCTAATTTATTATTATTACTATGGAAATATGAAATATTTATTGAATGAAATGATACTCTAGGCTAACCCTGAATCAAAATAAGGTTTGTTACAGAAGCTTACAGTAATGTTCCAATGCTTTTTTGGAAGTCAGCTGTTAAAAATCTTTACAGTTCTGACTCTAAAAACTGATTAGACAAGCCACATTTGATGGCGTCATAAAATAGCCAGTGACTGCACATGATTTAAATTATACAAAGGGCTCCGAAAGTCTGAGACCACATTGAAAATGTGGTACTTTTCATTTAAACCTGGAAATAAACAAAGTTTAATAAGTTTTAGGGTTTTGAAAAATTTAAAACAAAGAAAGGTTATGGCTTAAAATGAATAAGAAGCATATTAGATTCTGAACTTCAAGTTATGTTGTTGAAAATCTATTTGTGGCGTCAGTTTTGATTTTGTGACGGGCCGCCACAAATAACTCAATGTATGGGAAACACTGGACACTGCTATAAGTCAAATGGCCATAATCTAAGTGATAAAAAAAAAAAACTATTCATATTAGCGGTGAAATGTCGTCCGATTATGTCAAACGTCATTTGCTCACTGGATGTCATGACAACAAATGTCATGAAGGAAAAGTTTCAATATCTCGCCTTCGCTTTCATTTCGGACCATCTCCAAAAAGACATTAAAAAATTAAACATATGATTTACAAGTTTAAAGGGGTCATATGATGCTTTTTTAAAGATCATTATTTTGTGTATTTGGTGTAACAGAATATGTTGACATGCTTTAATGTTCAAAAAACACATTATTTTTCAAATACTGTACATTATTGTAGGTCCTCTATGCCCCGCCTCTCTACTTTACGCGTAAAACAGACCTTCCCGAAAACTCTCCTCCGGATTAAAAGTCAGATTTGATAGTTAAATGTGTGTATGCTAGTGAATCCCAATCATTCGTAAATAGCATATTCCCCGCCTATGAATTACAGCTACGCAAATTACGTATCTTGGTGTGGAATCCTTTGGACTCAAATCTCAGGCTTGGTAAGTTATATTGCATAAATGCATTAGAGACTAATAGGCTATATGCCTAACAATAAATGAATAAATTAACGTGTGTCCAGAGCGTTTTTAGCCAGCTGAGGAAGTAACACGTAACATTTTAAATGTATTTTGCTAAAATGAACGAAATGAACGAAATTACTCGAAAAAAGATTCGTTCATTTTGCTGAACGAGACTCAACACTCCGGCCTGACAGGGCATCACAGAATGGTAGGGGCGTAACATTTCCGTCACACGCTTGAGGTATTTGGCATCAGCTGTATGAAATGTCAGATGACCCACTTAGGTCTGGGGCGGGGCAAGTGAGTTAAATGCGTTAATAATTTGAACGCGTTATTTTTCACCGTAATTAATTAATCTAATTAACACGTTAAATTACCAGCCCTAATTTGTTTCTAATATTTTTCTAAAACTTTTCAATTATGGTAGTAGGCCTATTTCATGTTAAAATAGAGACAAGGCCTCATTCATGAAACATTCGTAAATGAGTAAATTCTGAGTACTTTACGCGTAAAACAGACCTTCCCGAAAACTCTCCTCCGGATTAAAAGTCAGATTTGATAGTTAAATGTGTGTATGCTAATGAATTCCAATCATTCGTAAATAGCATATTCCCCGCCTATGAATTACAGCTACGCAAATTACGTATCTTGGTGTGGAATCCTAAGTTAAAAAAGTAAAAAACGAAAAAAAGACAGGGCAAATGAACTCGTTAAAGGGGTCATATGATGCGATTTCAATATTTCCTTTCTCTTTGAAGTGTTACAAGCTCTTGGTGCATAAAGAAGATCTGTAAAGCTGCAAAGACTAAAGTCTCAAATCCAAAGAGATATTCTTTATAATAAACACATTTCATTACACCAAATACACAAAATAATGTTCTTTTTAGCAACATCATATGACCCCTTTAAATATCACTATAATACATAGTGAAAAAATGCAGTGTCATCAGTTTGTCTAAAAGAATACAGAACATTTGAATGTTTTATGCACCATTTAGACGTGATAGGGAGCAGGTGTAAATTTCTTTCGTACTAACTAACATTTTCAAAATACGAACATTTTCATGAATCCGAAAATTTACGTCAGAACGACTTTCCGAACGATTTGCACAAAAATTAGTTCTGCTCGTGTTTCATGAATGAGGCCCAATGCCTTTATTAAAATCCAATTTTTTAAAGGCAGATTAGTTCCATCTGGTGGGAGTAAAAAAAGAAAAAACATCTGAAATTCCGTGGTTTAGCCACTAGATTCCAATAGTGCTCTATATAAAAGGCTTATAAATTCTCTAATTGTTTTTTAGACATAAATACTTTTTTTTAAGTTGTGGATTTGGATTTATATTTAGACATTCTCAAAGACAACTTTTTATAAAGGTTTAGATTTTTTTTGTTTGGAATGTCAGTTTTTGCATTAATTTGACTACAGTCAAACCTGAAAACGGAGAAAAACATTTTGTTATACATAACAAAATTCACGGCAGTAACATGTTACGAGTATCTTATTTAGAAGAATATTAGAATATAAAAATGCAGTAACCAGCCATATTAACTTCTCCATTGTTGTGTTGTACAAGTATGATGGTTGGTCAATGTAGTGTTTGTCCCGCCCCTCCTCCACTGTGATTGGACGGCT
>NW_015624871.1:357310-357600 GCF_001515625.1 Sinocyclocheilus rhinocerous
TTTTTTAAATGTTGGTTTGAAATGTCAGTTTTTATATTAATTTTACTACGGTCAAACCTGAACACAAAGATTTTTTAGGCATTTTATTGCACATAACATCAAAGTTAAAAAAAATGTAACAAATATGAACAGGAATGCTTTATCAGAGGTTAATCAATCTGATTTCAACCTCTTATTTGAGTCTTCTGGCTCAATTTTGCCATATTGTTACAGCCACACCAGTTCATTTTTGTGTGTGTGTGTCTATGAGTGTGTGTAAATGAGTGTGTGTGTCTGTTTTGTACTCTTGA
>NW_015624871.1:358401-361538 GCF_001515625.1 Sinocyclocheilus rhinocerous
AAACGCTGTATTACGTATGCCAGGCCAGTAGTTGGCGCTGTCACCTTGTTAGTAAACAGTACCTGTAGGGAAGTGACGATTATATGTTGTGTATGATGCGTCTCCGCTGTTGGTTGTAATATTGGTGAAGTAAATCCACACTTTGCAGAAGAAGCGTTAGCAAACTCTTGAGCAGCAACAACAGTACTCTGCCATTGTTGTGTATGTTTGTTCACACTTGCCTTTAAAATCGACACGTATTGCGCATGTCTACATACCTAACACGTACTACAAAAAAACCCAAAACCTAACACGTACTATGCACGCGCATGACGTCACCGTTTTCAAAGATTCCAGTATTGGGTGTTTACACGAAAACGATAACGGTGGCGTTTTCAAAAACGTGCACTTTGAAACCCGTTTTCAAAAATATGCGTTTTCAGTCCCCAAAACGCCGTTGTCGTGTAAACGAACAGGCAAAACGCATAAAAAGTTTCCAGATTTTGGCTGAAAACATTGTCGTGTAAACATCAATTGATCATTTTCAGGGACCTCAGGAAAAACAAAAAATAAAATGCGACACATAGTATAGTCATAGTGTATGTAAAACTGTAATTTCTACTAGGAGCTAGTAGGAGCACTAAAAAACATAAATATAATTATATAAATATAATTATTGTTTTCAAACAACTTGAATGGGCACAAACCCTTCACTAATATCTAGAATGAGCTATGACATCAAATAGAGCAGATAGGAAAATAATAATGTACTGTATATTAGGGGTCGGCGATCTGACGATTTTATATCGGGATCGATCTAGAAGACATCTACGATCTACTTTTCAAGCGAATCTTAGAGATT
The DNA here is from genome assembly GCF_001515625.1 of Sinocyclocheilus rhinocerous. Classification (NCBI taxonomy): domain Eukaryota; kingdom Metazoa; phylum Chordata; class Actinopteri; order Cypriniformes; family Cyprinidae; genus Sinocyclocheilus; species Sinocyclocheilus rhinocerous. The sequence continues at coordinate 359,243 of NW_015624871.1, forward strand.
GTGATCTTTTATGTTCTCGTAATAATGTTAAAACTACAGCAATGACTGCCTACTAGATGACTATGACTGGCCAAATTATATCACGTGTCTTTATTATGTGTCTTTCATGCGTGATGATGTATTTGAAAACAATGCAATGTGAGCTAGCAATAGTAGTGCGATGAATGAAATTTAAAATTTTGTTTCGATTTTAATAAAACGATTATTAAACCGCTTGCCGTTTCTTTAATTTAAAGCGGTGTGCTTTTGACCATCCTTAAAAGCTTAACGCCCAAATAAGTCAAATCAATCTAACGTGACTGTCGTAAAAGGTTTTCTGCGAGACGAGCTTTATTAAAAAAAAAAAAGAGTTATTAAAAGCGCATTAACTGCGAAAGAGCCTGTTCCTCAGGCACATTTTGTGTGAGCGCTCCGGCACAGAGCTAAACACGAACAAGCAAAGTATACTTAGGATTTCAAGTACACGCATAAACGGTCAAATATACACAAAAAATATGTAAAAAAATGTCTGTCTTGGCGAGTATTTACGTAAAGACAATCAGTTATGTCTTAAATGAACAAACAACTGGGAAAGAAATTGGATGCGTGTCAGTATTAGATCTGTGCTTTCGGTCTTAAAGAGACAGCAGCCTAATAAACATACTGCTGTCTGTGTCATTCATGTTAAACAACAAAAGACAGAGAAAATCCCTCACTACTCTTGACTGAATCACTAACTTTATTAAGAATAAATGTATATTTAATTCATACAGTGATGCAGGGTTTTAAAGTTTAACTCAGGGTTTAGTGACCATTTTGACAACATATTGTTTAATGCAATATTTTAAATTGTTCAAATAGATAAGTCATAAGCTTGTTCCAGTCTGGATATTCTCAATAGTGCATCTCAAAATTGGGAAGATTACAATTCAGATCATGGATCATGATTTTTTTGTTATAAGATTGTGATATGATATTTTTGGAAGATCGCCCACACCTAGTTTGAGATATGCACCGAAGTTTAATGATTAGGGGTCGGTATGAGCACATACCAAAAATAACAATTTCAAATAGAAATTTGTGCATCTCAGGTTTGGCGTGGCTTGCCAGTACTGCAGTGTGCACTAGACCGTAAATGAATTATTTCAGGTGCAAAAGTGAGAGAGAGACACAAAGCACTCAGCACAGAAAGATGAAAGAGCACGCAGAACTTTGTAGCTGCGCTGTGGTGAACCATTAGGTGCAATAAATTAATCGTTCAGTTTTAAGAGGCTCTTGACGTGCTTCTTCATTTTCAGTTTCTACACACACAGAGGCTCACGTTCTCTCACTCTTAAGCTCCATCATGCGAGGTGGGAGGTATGTAACTTAGTTTTCTCTCTTCCCTCTCTCTCAGTCTAGCTATTCCCAAATTAAAGGAGAGATTAGGATTACACATTTGCCCTCTCACTAGCAAATGCCCCGACTCCTCTGGAAAAGTTGTTGTTGTTTATTTGTGAGTTGATGGATTTTTCTCACCTTTTGACAACCAATTCCTCTACATCTCTTTCTCTTACTATAGGACACAAAGTTATGGATCATCATGGAGTATTTAGGTGGTGGATCTGCCCTGGATTTGGTACGATGCAAGACTTTCATTCTTGATAAACCTTACAGAGATTAATGCTTTATGTAATTTTTTATCATTTTGTGATGTTTAAAACATCTTACGTAGAATTGTTCTTTTAAGTATGTGGTTTCATAAGTGTAAAACATACATCCACGTTTGAACCTAATTTCACAATCTTTTGTTTTATACAATATCAGGGCTCGCAAAATTTCAAAATCCCTGGTAGCCCTTCGGGCAGGTACTCTTCAGATTTTGGTAGCCCGAAAATGAATTTAACTAGCCTAAATAAAAAAAAAACCTTAAAAAAAATATATAATAAAAAATCATATAGGAGTTTAAATGTCAATCAAAAATATTTTTAATACACAAATTTTATTTTACTATTTATAGGGTATCTGCAGAATTTTTAAAAATAAATGTAAGGCAATTTATGACCCATTTTAAGAGCTGCACAAGTAAAATGAACACAGTATGAGTGGGGTTGGACAATGTCTGTGGTAACACAGTACTGAGCCATAAAATTACATGATTTACAGTTCAGATACAGGTTTTCACAAAAACAAAAATCTTATACAACAGCATTTCAGCCTTTAGACCATTTTTATGAAAAGGGATAAATCAAGCATATAAATTGTCAATTTAAACGTATAAATATTACTGTCTTAATTGTTTAGATTTTTAGAAGGCACATTAACTTCTTTCTCATTT